>NC_056748.1:153427876-153440376 GCF_019279795.1 Protopterus annectens | reverse complement strand
TGTTCTTTCCTCCCTACCCCTAAGAGACAAAATTGGCACATATTAAGTAACTGTAAGCAAATATCTTTCTCCATTCTTCTATACAGGTGTCTCACAGTAGCTTAACTCCTCTGCATTCACAAAATATATAGTGATTACCTGCTTCTGCATCTCCAGTCTTCTCCATTTCCCACCTGGCATTCCTGCAAAATCTGTAACACTGCACTAAACCATCTATGTAACCACTTCATATATTGCGCCTGTAAATCAATGTGTGTGTATGTACCTTTAAGAAGCTATCTAATGACTTGCACAAGTGCATAAATACTAAGCACGTGCGAGCCTGACTGCCATTTTGTAGTAAGCCGTTGCGATGTAAGCAAGTATGTGTGAAAGGTCTGTCTGTTAATCATTTTGTTTATATTTTATGATGCTGCTATCCATCCTGATGTGTTTCTAAAGCATCTAAACAAACTACCCCGCATGCTTGTCATCTGTGTTAGATAGGGACAAGCAACATGGTGTCAGAAGAGGCTTGTCTAAAAGGGCATGGTGTCAGAGAAGCACGGCCAAAATGACTTGTTGCCAGAAAGAGTTCCAATTTCTTCAATTTAAGTCCGAGAGGCACACAGTTCATATTGGCAGAATATATAGGAGTAGATCATCCCTACTGCATGTATAATTTCCAAAACAGGTCAGAAACAAATTTCAGATGAGATAATTTCTTATTCGCAAAATATAAAACAAGGTATACAAAATGCTCTAAACAATATTCAAATAAACCGATATGTCCAATATTGATAAAAATATTTGAATTACTATGGAAGATGTTTGAAATAACGTCCAAATTACATAAAACAAAATAAAAGGAAATGACTGCATTTTCACTAAGCGCATATTTTTTGTATTAATTAAAGATATCCGATTTATCAGAAGTGTATAAAGTGTTCGCACTTTTGTGCAGTACTACAGTAAAGTTATTTCATATAACACTGCCATTACAGAGCATATTTCACAAAGTACAGTCTTTTGAAGAGTTTACTGTGCATTTGAATGTTATTACAAGCTCAAAGATCCGTTTGTTCGTATATAATTATGAGGGACATATTTTCAGTGTGTTTGTGCATACTTTGTGGGCATGGCAGATGGATTTTGAAAACTCAGTGCACTTGTATTTGACAATAATATTCAGAGAACTGGACAGTGTTTGAGCAAGAGTACATTTTCATATAGGCTGCATTTTCTGATAAAGATGACCGTACAAAGGCATTTATTCTGCTTAATTTAGGTGGGTCAGAAGCCATTGAAAGGGAGGGTTCATTTGTGTATGCACCTGCGTTCTTTGCAGGAGAGGGGGAAAACCATCATATTGTTGTACTGGCTGAGTAAAGGGAGGACCCTATGTGCTTAAAACATAAATTTAGAGAAATGTGCAACCCTCAGACAAATGTTACAATGGAAATGCACTTATTTTATACAAGGGATCAAAAGCCTGGTGAAACTTTTGCAGCATATACAACTGACTTGAGAAATAAGGCAAAAATGTGCAGATTTGGTGATTTAAGGGATGAGATGACAAAAGACAGACTTGTTTGTGGTATTAAAGATGATGCTGTGAGAAAGATTTTGCTTTGTGACAGTGATTCAACTTTGAATAAGGCCATTCAGATTTGTCAGATATACGAGCTGACAGAAAAGTACATAAATATGCCTAAAATGAAAACTGCATTCTTCCAGTAACTTCTAGAGCTCATGTTGATAGTATGCAGCACATGGCAGCAAATGTAGCCCCTGCAGTACTCATTGGAAAACCCCAGAGCTTTCCAGCAAATTTCAGAGTTTGCACAGACTCAGTGAAACATAAGAGTGAGTCAGCAAACTCAAAGCATGGATCCCAGTTTCATTGCCAACTGTAATGATTGTTGTGGAAATCATGACCCCAAAAGGGAAAAATGTTTAGCTTTTGGTCAGCAATGCCACAAATGCAATAAGTAGAATAATTTCAAAAGGTTTTGTAAATCAAAAGGCTCACATTCTTTCATTAAAAGAGAACTTTATAAGATGAGTTGCTCATTTAGAAAGCTGCAACCCTGCTCTTTATGTAGATGGTGTGTCAGTACTTTATGAAACGGTCAATGAAGTAGACTTAAGCCAAAGAATGAAGTATTTTGTATTGTTCTGATAAATGGAAAACCCATAGAGCTCAAAGTTGACACAGGTTCCAAGTGCAATGTTATGTCAGCAGAAACATTTGCTAGAGTGTGTCATGGAGAAAGGCTTGATTTGGCAAGCAGTGGGAAGCTTGTTGCTTATAGAGGCGAAGAAATTCAAACTGAAGGCTCAGTAGAGCTTTCATGTTACTCTACTGGGAGAAGCTACGACTTGTTGTTTTATGTGGTTAAGAGGCATGTCCAGTTATTATTAGGGCTCAGAGACAGTTTGAAAATGGGACTGCATTCATTTAACAAGGAAGTCCATCGTGTTAGCTTGAAAGACCACTACTCTAATTTCGCTGAATATATTTTTTCACCTATGCTGATCTTTTCGAAGACAAACTAGGCAAGCTTCCAGTTGTGTACTCCATGAAGGCAAACCCAGATGTCAGTCCAGGCAAGCTCAGAAAGTTCCAACAGCCATGCATGACAGAGTCAAAGCCAAGTTAGACAAAATGGTGTGACAAGGTGTGATTTGTCCACTAGATGAACCTACTGAATGGGTATCTTCCATGGTGCTAGCTCATAAGAAAAGCTCAGGTGACAACAGAATATGTACTGATCCATGAGATTTGAACAAAGCACTTAAAATAACTCATCATCCAATGCACACAGTCGAAGAAGTCACAGCTATGATGCCAAATGCCACTGTTTCTTCTATCTTAGATGCAAAGAAATTTTGGCAAATTCATCTTGACAAAAAATCACCATCGCTAAATACGTTCAAAACTCAATTTGGAAGGTACAGATTTTTGAGAATGCCATTTGGGATAAATTCTGCAAGTGAAGTCTTTCAACATGCAATGGAGCAATTTTTTTCTGGGTATCCCTGTACTATTATAGTAGATATACTATTAGGAGGTAATGGTGAAGCTGAGCATGACAGAAACCTCAGAAAAGTTCTGGAAAGAGCACGTCAAGTGAAAATGAAGCTGAATCCAGAGAAATGCAAATTCAGACTATGAGAAATTACTTATGTTGGTCATTTATTTACTAGTTCAGGCCTACAACCAGACTCTTCTAAGCAAACAGCCATTGTCAAGTTGCCAGCTGCAGACAATGTTCAAACCCTGCAAAGTTTTCTTGGCATGGTTAACTACCTAGGCAAGTTCATTCCAGACTTGAGTCAAATATCAGCACCACTCTGAGAGCTAACATGTAAAGATATATCCTGGTCTTTGTTAGAGCAACACCAGATAGCACTGGAAGTCCTGAAACAAAGAATTGCTAAACCACCAGCTCTCAGATACTATGATGTTCACAAACCAGTTACTCTTTCATGTAATGCTTCTAGATTCGGTATAGGTGCAGTCAACCTGTTGCCTATGCTTTGAGAACTCGCACCCAAACTGAAATGCGTTATGCCCAGATTGAGAAAGCGCTTTTGGCAATTGTGTTCGCACGTTTGAAGTTCCATGATTATGTTTATGGTAGACCCATCCAGATCGAAACAGACCACCAACCTCTAGGCACTATCTTGAGAAAGCCAATGCATAGAGCTCCAGCCAAATTTCAACACATGATACTGAGAAGGTATAATTTCACTCTTGCCTACAAGAAAGGCAAACTTCTTTATCTTGCTGATACTTTATCCAGATCGCCCAGAAACACCACTGAACAGCATGAGAATGAGAACCTTGACTTTGAAGTTATGGAAGTGAAAAATTTTTCTTCCTCACGTCTTGATGAGCTGAGAGATCACACAGCCACAGATCCAGTTTTACAGAGGCTCAACCACTTTATTCAACAAGGATGGCCATCACAGCAATCTAATTTACCTCAAGAAGTACAACCTTATTTTCCATACAGATATGAGATTTTGTTTGACAAAGGTATCCTTATGAATGGTCTGAAAGTGATTGTTCCAAAGTCCTTGCAACAAGAGTACATTTCTGTCTTGCATCATGGTCAGCCAGGAGCAGACTCTCCCAAAAGGTAAGTGGTCTAGTATTTTGGCCTTCTGTGTCACAAGATATTGAGAAAGTGCCATTATCTTGTTGTGTGTGTAATAGTACTAAGTCACATTAACCGAAAGAACCACTTCAGCTAAACCAGATTCCTGAACTACCTTGGTCGACGGTAGCTACAGACATTTTCGAGTGGAATGGTCAACATTACTTGGTGTCAGTAGACTTTTATTCCAATTGGTTCAGGATTAACCTACTTCCTAACCTAACATCCAGTGCTGTCATTACTAAGATAAAGCGTCATTTTGCAGTCCATGGAGGTCCACACAAAGTTATTTCTGAAAATGGCACACAGTTTACAAGCCAACAGTTCAAAAGATTTGCTGAAAAGTGGGACTTTACTCATTACACTAGTAACCCAGAGTATCCACAGTCAAATGGTTTGGCAGAATGCACAGTTCAAAGTGCAAAACAGTTACTAGGGAAGCCAAAGCAAGACAATAGTGATGTTTTCCAGAAACTCTTGAATCTCATAAATGTTGTTGTTGTTGTTGTTGTGTCTTTCGGCTTTTCCTGGTTAGGGGTCGCCACAGCGGAACTCCGGTCCGCTAATGATTGGCAGTAGATTTTTACGTGCCGAGTTGCCAGCCCTGACACACAACCTTCAATGAAGGTACACCCATTCTCCATGTCTCCACAAAGAAGACACTTTTAGGTGAGAATCGAACAGGACAACGTCTTACTGTGAGGCGACAACGCTACCACAGCACCACCACCGCAGTCTTGAATCTCATAAATATTCTTCATAATAAACATCTTGGCTCACCTGCTCAGTGACTTCTGTTGAGACAAACCAGAACAACATTACCAATCAGTAGTCAGTTGGTTCCATGTGTCAAGAGCAACAGGTCAGTGAAAACCAATATGTTGAAGAAGCGTGTAGCCCAGAAGTCCTACAATGATAAGACCAGCAAACCGCTCAATCCATTACAAGAAGGAGAAGTGGTAAGGATGCAAATGTCTAAAGGTTATGATCAGATTGGAGTCGTGAGGAATATTTGCCCAGAGCTGGGATTGTACATTGTGGAATCATAAGGAGCAGAGTTTAGGTGGAATCGGAAACATTTAATACTGGTGTCTGAGCATATACCACAGCACATAGCCTGTGAGATCTCAGAGTGAGTTGTCTGGTGTTCCAGTTCTAGAGGAAGCTCTAGAGAATATTCCTGTTCCTGTGATGAATCCAGAAGTTCCTGATATGAGTAGTTTATCGAAGACTGTCTCTGTTGCTAAACCTAGTCCAGATTGTTATGTTACAGGATCTGGTCGCATCTCCAGACCATGTTATAGATACACGGCAACTTGGACATGAACATTGTGTTTGTTTCTAATGTCTATAGTAATGCACGGCTACCTCTAATGTTATTTTCAGCTAAGGGCAATCTTTTTAAGAGGGAGGATGTAGCTCAATATGTGTATATGTACCTTTAAGAAGCTATCCAAGGGCTTGCACAAGTGTATAAATACTGAGCACGTTTGAGTCTGACTGACATCTTGTAGTAAGCTGTTGAGATGTAAGCATGTATGTATATATGGTCTGTCTGTTAATCAGCTTGTTTATATTTTACAATGCTGCTACCCATCCTGATGTGTGTCTATGTAATAAAGCATCTACACAAACTACCCCCATGCTTGTCATATATGTTAGAGAGGGACGAGTGACAGTTCCCACCTTACTGTGACACATTTCAACCTTGTTAGTCATTCATATAGATTCAGAAAGTATTACATTCTTTTTTTCTGCCCATCTTAGTCTCACTTTTCAATGTCCATCCTGCATTTATGTTTGTTTAACTCTGTGTAAAGTGCTCCACATTTATGTATTTCAGGTCATAAACCTGCACCCCTCTCCCTTTTACTTTTGCTGAAATACAGTTTTCAGGAATATGTAGAGCCATTACCTCAAGCCTGAATGTGATACAAACAGACGTCAATGTTCAGGTAACCATCAGGCATGCACCGCTTACACAGGGAACACAGTTTAAATGATTACTTTATGTGCTGGAATTTAAAGAAAAGCCTGGACGTATTTGTTCTGATTTATTTATTTAATTAATTACTATTTGTTTACCAAGTAGGTGGGCTAGTTAACTGACTTTTTTTCATTCAGCATAACACAAATAATACACATATAAGTTACAGTTTACACACTGAGGCTGGCATGTGTCATAAATAATATACAGTCAAATTACAGTCTACAAGTTGTGGAACACAAGGTGTACATTTTGAACAAAGACACAGAAAGAAAAGCATCATAAGATACAAATAAAGAAAGAGAGATTTGCATATTCCACAAGTCTGTAAACAGCACAATAAAGAAAGTAAACCAATTACTTCAAGAAAGTGTGCAGATGCACAGGTCAGATAACTCGACTATTATCTTGACAGTAGAAGTGTAGCTGGCTCGACCAGTGCCCTGTGCCGGTCCTACAGATCAGTACCCCATCCCCTCAGCTCTTTATGTAAAGAGCAGACAAAAAAAAAATTTTAAGATGCTACCTGCAGACAGTACCCAATCTGTGCCACCCCCTCAAGATCTTCAAGTAAAGAACAAAAAAAAAGTCCATTCCTTTTACTGGCCCACCAACCAGGTGGCCAGATACAGAGCATGGACCCCTCCCTGCTGTCCCACACATTCAGGTCCTGTTTTTCTGCCCTGCCCCCAACTATTAGAGTAACACAAAAAAAATATCTTTTAAACGGTAGCATTACAATGTATATCCTGCACAGAGCACTACAGTGATCAGGTTTTAGTTAAAAAAAAATTTTTTTTACATTTAAACTGTAGCAAACTGCTTCTACAGTTTATGCCCTGCAATGACTGCTACGGCTCATGGGTTTTACTTGAAAAAAGAAAAAAATTTTTTTTTTCTTTTTTTTTTTTTACATTTAACTGTAGCAAACTGCTTGCTACAATACAGCAAGCAGTTGCTGCAGTAAGCCTACACACTGAGTGGTACAGCACACAGGTCTGACAACAAATTCAACAATGGCTTTTAAAATTCAGTATTGCATTATGAGTGATACAGATGATGGCTGGCCAATGGAATCGTATCCTTTAACACTTTGTACTAAGGGCAGTTGCCCCTTTCACCCTGCCCAGCTACACTATTGCTTGACACGTGTATATGGATTCCTTGAAGAGTTGTTCTTCCTTAAAAGGCTTCCACTGTTTGTCTTTTTTTATGTTCATTATGGAAGAAGTTCCAAGTGGCAGGATCCGAGCACATAACTACAGATGACTCAATCGTGGCGGTACTTATGTATGCATGTATGAGGCACACAGCAGCATTGTATGCCCTTTCAGGCATCAAGCTGCCAAAGGGATCTGGGGTACAGAAAGACCTCATTGTAATGGCTGCTTGGATGAAGGTCTCCCACAACCAGGATGTCTTCTGAAGTGGAATGAGTAGCTGGATAATGGAAGACTTGAGTTTTGGCAAGCAGTGGGGAGAAAAACACTACACTGTTTATATAAATTTAAAATGTACATGGTCATACATGTAGCAGAAACAGATTTCTGAAATACCTGAGTACATCTTTGTACATGCAACTGTATTATCAAGCTGTTATTTTTCCTGAAGTTTTAAATTCAGATGAGAGTTTTTTTTAATTTGCTATGAAAACCTGATCTATCTCAGAGACACTTCGGTGTATGAACAGTAGAGTGCCACTGTGTTTAATGTTTGTCTGTGGGTCAGCCTTGAACACCCACATTTACTGAATTGCTATGAATGCTTTCTCCATGTCAACAGTCACAACACCATGCTGAAAAGTAAATGTTTCCCTAAGTATATTCAAGCTGCTGTGACCCCAGATTAGGCTGCATTTACTTAGAGGTGTGGGAGGCTCTCCTTGCAGAGAGAAGGGTGAAAAGTTTCTCCTACACAGTTATTGTTTATTACTGCACACAAGGTACAGTTTGTATTGCAGACAGTTTCTCCTCCACAGTTATTGTTTATTACTGCACACAAGGTATGGTTTTGTATTGCAGACAGATTATCAAATCATTCCTGCTGAAATGAGGATTTGCCAAAACTGCATCAGGCTAACCTGGGGTAGCTACCTTACTCGGATGTAAAGTGCACAGATCTACATGCAAAAGGACAGCAGATGTGCAAAGTTATGTAACATATCAATGAAAGGGCATACAAACAACGGTTTCATAATAAGCAACATCAGCACAGCCTGAGTAACAAGAAACAAGACGCAAGGTGCGTAAGTCAGTTTAGTGGCAAGTACTATAGGTCAATGGTTTCACTATCCCTGATTTACAGTGATCTTGGGGCTGAGAATATTTACTTGTGGAGGGCAGTGTTTGATATAACACTTACTTTGTTTCACCTGCTGAATTTCTTTTTTTTTTTTTTTTTGGACTACGAGATATTGTTCAGAAATTGATAGCTAAAAAAGAAAGGTTATCAATATAGTCTCAGCTGTCTGTTTAAATTTTGGGAACTGGTTAAACATTTTTTTACAAATTGCATATAAAATAATTAATAAAGAAGCAAAAGATGAAATCTAAAAGCAAAATAGTTTTACAATGAGTACTTCTAAAGATGCATAAAAAGTTAGCAGAGGGTAGTGAGAAACAAGAGTAAATTTTAGAACAAATGAATTCTTTTTACACTGAAGCTTTTCTCTGTAAATAAAAGCATAATTTAATATAGTGTTCATTAATTTTCCTGTCTTCCAGCCTGCTTGACATAACATAATATTCTAAGAAATATGACTATGACATCATGCAAAGCTTGTGGTTTACCACAGCTAAACAACATTCCTCACTATATGCTGAAACTGGCAGCTCATACTTTCATGGCTCACAAAAGGATGTCAAATCCAGCCCTGCAGAATAAATTTGTCCCTTTGTTTTTAGGAATGCTTGGGGGTCCAGTAAAATTAACCACAAAAGAAGAGCACTGAATCTGTGTATCATTAGAAAATGTGAAAGTGGGATACAGAGTAAGTTTGAGTTTGATGTGTTTCTTGAAAGACTTAAGGGTGATATGAAAAGGAAATGGAATTAAAACTAATTCGCAGAAGAAGTGTAATGAAAAGAGGCCTGGATGTACAAAAATACCTCATTTTGGTAGTCTGAAACGTAACGAAAATAATCCAGGTATATAATAGATACGGTGTTGCCATATTCCTGGTGTTTGGTGCTGATGGCCACGGATGACGCAGAAATGGATCTGATATCATAATTAGTGCTAAGCTGATAGTAAAATAAACTAAAAATGTATACAGGTTCTTCAGATTAGGAGCGCCTCAAACATTCTTTGATGGCAAGAATGACAAAGTCTGCATCCTTCTTCATGCAGCATGGTGACACAATCTTCACACGTTTCCAATGCTAATTTTCAGATGAATGTTAGAGGATGCTTAATTTTACATTAGGGTGGTGAAAACTGCATACATGGCATCAAGACATAGTCTATGGAACCCTAAATATTACTCTGCACCAGGGCCCATGGCAGTATAATGCCAAGTCTACCAACCCATGTTACAAAGCAGTTTAGGTCCTAATAGACAGGCAGAGGAACACACCCACCCACCATAGAGAGAGACAGACATACAAACGTGTGTGTGTGTATGTATGCACATGCGCGCACACACACACACACACACACACACACACACACACACACACACACACACACACACACACACACACACACACAGTGTGTAGAAGCTATTACGTTTAGTATTACCTGTAATTCTACTGGTGTTCAGGTGTACTGATCACGTCTTGTAATGGCCCCTTGTCTGAACCCTTGTCAATCCATGTAGCATTCCTCCTATGACATATACCATTATGTGAGTCAGAAAATTATTCCTGGTCTAGTGTCTCCCATCCCCTCAGACACATCCCATGCATCACTGGTGGCCTTTCATCTTCCTACCTTCCATTACCTTCTCCCAGACTTACAGTATGTGCCTCTGATGGTCTATTTGCTCCAGACCCTCCCCACTCCCACCTTGACACATGCACACACAAACACACAGACACACACATACATGCATGCATATACGCCTGCATGCATGTACACACACACACATACACACATATACACACACACACACACACACACACACACACACACACACACACACACACACACACACACACACACACACACACACACTTACTTCAAGCTCATATTATCTAAACTGAAATGCAGAGCTGCATACCTAAATAAAGATGCATGCCCAAAACACCAGCATAAAATTAAACATTTTCTGCATTACTCTGCAAATGTCTTAACACAGCAGTGCACTGTATGTGTAAGACGCCTCATTAGTCGGAGTCCCGCCCAATGACTATCACATTTAAATGAGGCTCTGAAACATTCACTGTTCAGTGCCAAAGATGTGCACTGCCTGAGTAGCAGCATAATACCTTGTTTATTACACAAAGCAGCGCCATCTGACCTGTGCACTACACAAGCTATGAATCTGGCCTTTATTGTCATGAATTTGTACATCAGAATGTACTATGTTTTCATTTCCATTTCAATATTCTTACCTGTTATAACAACTTATTAGATTTACCTTTCTCCACAGCAAAGATTTAGTTTTCATTTTCATGAATACAAGAATCACATTCAAATCAAAGATGGCCCAACTGTAAACATTTTGTTCTGAATGTCCTACTTTGCCACTCTGGTAAATTTTTTTCTTAGGGCAATCATATATAAATTGAATAAATCCTCAAACACAAAATCATTTTTGAGTTAACACCAAGATCAGATTGCTGCCCCTCATTCTCTTTGTATTTAAAATAAAGGGGGTGGCTGTATGATTTTATAGGTCAGCTGCATACAAACTTTCAAATTGTTCCCAAACACCAGTGCATTGGCATCTCTCAGCCATGATTCTCCTCACAGACTACATAGTCTGACAATCACTTAGAAAACTGTGTATGTGTGCATGTGCAGGTGTGTGTGTGTGTGTGTATACGTAGTGCATGTGCAAGTGTGTGTATGTGCATACATGTATACGTATGTGTGTGTGTGTATGTGTATATGCATGTGTTCATACATATGCATGCACATGAGAGTATATACATATGTGTGTGTGTGTGTGTGTGTGTGTGTGTACTCAAGCATGCACACGTCAGAGCTGCTTATTACTGCTCCACTGTGTCCATCAAGTGTAGTAAAAAGATAAATCGCTCCACAAAGTCAGCATAAGCTTTCCTGAAAAACAGTTTTTCGCTGGTGATTCACTGCAAAATGCTCTGCTTATTTGATGATAATTCAAATGTGATCTGAACCAGTAATTTAAAACCTAGTTTGAAATGCTCATTTTTATATTTTGACAGCTACACAATTTTCTATAAATGTAATCAGTCACATGACCGTATGCTGGCTTCAGATAACTAAGCAGTGGTTCCTCTACAAGGCATGTCTATAGAAAAATCCTGACTTCTAAAGTATGACCACTACATGCTTGTGACTTGTGTGCAGACATCAATCATCCGTACTAACACAGTGAAACACACTCCAGGACATGACTAGCAACATACAGCCAGCCACCATTCCTGGCTGGTGCAAGAAGCTGCCACATGCAGCTAGTGGCAGGATAGGTAGAAACAATGTTTATCTGTTTCACACACACTCTATAAACTCTTTAAGTCCTTTCTATGTGCCACTTTGGTGCCTGGCACTGGACGTCCAGGTAACCATACATATGCCTCTTCCTCTTCCACGCCTCCCACTGTTTTGATTCCAGGTAGCCTTTACTCTAACTGCACCACATAGCCAGTACCCTTAAGAATACTATACCAGTTTCAAGCAGCCCTGCTAGACTTCAGAACGTAGAGGTGTGAAGCACTATGGAAGTACTTAGTGCATAATTCAAAATGTTTCAAAGTCAATTTTTGTCCTATTTAGGGCACATGCCAGATCAAACTGAGAAACTTCAGGAGGCAGGCAGTAAAATGTTGCCTTACTATTACAATCTTAAAGATTTTAATTTATAGACGAAAATATGGAAAGATCAAAATGCAGAAGACCACAATATTGAACTCCTAGATTTACACCCCCATCCCGGCAGGACTCGTGTTACCACTTGTTCTTAAGTCTGCACCCCTGCAAGATCCACATTAGCACTCATTGCTAGGTCCACACCATATCTCTCAACCTCTTGGTACAACAAATCTGGGCAAAGCCTAAAATAACTGGAGTACAAAGGCCCACTAAGGGCACAATTTAAATACTGCTCTTATAAACATAGAAAGTTCCACTTCCGCGGTGGTGCAGCGGTAGCGTTGTTGCCTCACAGCAAGAGGTTCTCCCGTTTGATTCTCGGCTTGGGTTGGGAGTGCCTTCTGTGTGGA
>NC_056748.1:153420376-153422876 GCF_019279795.1 Protopterus annectens | reverse complement strand
ATTCCCAAACCCTAGATTTCAAATACTACTCCTCTCTTTAAAAGATGGAGACATTCACCCAAACCCAGGCCCAACAACTGCTACCACCACTCAACTCCTCAACCCCAACCCCTCTACTATTCACTCCCTTACCAAACCACCAAACTCACTCTTATTAGTTCACCTCAGTATACATAGCAGAATTAACAAAGTTGCACAACTCCATGCTCTCTTATAAGTCTACTCCTTTGACATTCTTTATTTAACAGAAACTTGGTTAAAACCTGTAACTAAAGACAATGAAGTCATCCCACCCAGTTATAATATCTTACGACTTGACCGCGCAGCCAAGAAGGGTGGTGGGATAGCTATCCTACTTAAATCAAGGTTACAGATTACTACCTATGACTATACACCACCTCAAGACTCTAACACCAAAATTCTTATTACCAAGCTTGAACTTAACACAGTCAAATCCATTTATATTATCTGTATCTATCTTCCGACTGGTAATAACATTGCCACCATAGAATATTATCCTTTGTTGATTATCTCACAACTTACCCCAAGAAACCTTAATCCTAGGTGATTTTAACATTGATTGGAAGTGTTGTAGCAGTAGCCACCCTACCAGCCATATTAACCTATTTGTTTTTTCTCAAACCATTACTTCCTCTACCAGGATAAACAAGCCTAATAAGAAAGAAAGTACCTTAGATTGGATTCTCATAAATAATCATCCCCAGACATATGAAGCTGGAACCCTCCCTGATGATGTAATTGATCACTCACTTACCTATATAATCAGGCTTAAAACAAATCTACCTAATCCAACCACTTTTAGAACAGTTAGAATCAAGAAATACTTTAACCCCAATCTCTTCCAAAGAGAACTAAGACCATGTAAATGGTCTCCCTTAAAACACCTCACACTGGAGGAAGCTGTTAATCACTTTAATTGTAACTTCCTAGCCATACTAGACCACCATGCACCAACTCGCTCTATCAGAATGAGAACTAAATCTGCCCCATGGCTTTCAAAAGAAACCAGGCAAAAAATCCATCTCAGAAATAAATACTGGAATAAATCTCATTTAACTAAAAACCCAGTAGACCAACAAAACTTCAGACAGCTGAGAAATGAAACTAAAAAAGCTATACTGTGTGACAAAAGAAACTAGTGCCTACAATTCCGGCAGACTCACCATAATAAACCACAAAAGTTCTGGGTGAGTATTAATCAATCATTACACCCAGGTCAATCTATTACACCAAACCCACAAGGCACAGACCAGGAGAATCCCAAGCAGACTGCTAATGCCTTCAATACCTTTTCACTGAGGCCATTCAAACTATTGCCAGTCAGTTATCCACTCAGAACTTAACTATATCCAACTCTAACTCTAACCCATCCCCCTCTATTTCTCTTCCAACCAGTCCCAACAACATATATTCTTACCCTTATCCAAAAACTGAAACCGTGCACTCCTTCAGCAGACCAACTACCCGCTGAATATCTACAAAAGGCAGCCAAATCCATCGCTTATCCCATTTCCATTCTCATCTATAGAACCATCAGTGAAGGACACTTCCCTAAAATTTGGAAAGTATCCCATATTATCCCCCTTCACAAGGGTGAGAACTCTACTGAACTCTCCAATTACCGTCCCATAGCCCTACTGTCTCCCTTAGCAAAGATCATGGAAAAATGCATCCACAGACAATTGCTAGACCACCTAATCAAAAATAACTTACTTTCAAATACTCAACATGGTTTCAGACCTTCCCACAGCACTACTCCTGCCCTCCTTTCCTATACTGACTGTATTAACAAAAACCGTAACCTCAATATGCTTTCCTCTGCACTATTTATAGATCTGTCCAATTCAATATCGTAACTCACCAGATACTTATAAATATCCTCAAATCCCTGTCACTAGATGCACTAGCTATAAAATGGTTCCAGTCCTACTAAGATAACAGACAACAGGCTGTACTTTGGCATAACATTCTATCTACCCATCTGCCTGTTAACATTGGTGTTCCTCAAGGGTCCATATTAGGACCTCTCCTGTTTTCTATATTTACCAACGACCTTCACCTAGCAATCCCCCAAGATACATGCATACAATATGCAGATGATTTCACACTTATATGCTCAGCCACATCTATATCTGAACTTCACTCCCTTACCCAAAATGTGTTTAACACAGTTGAACAATGGTTTACACAGCGCTGTCTCCTTCTGAAACCCCAAAAAAATTAAACTCCTCCTTTTTACTTCTACTCGTAAGTCCTCCCCAATAGATTTCACAGTAACATCCAATGATGATACTCTCATATCCCCAGATCCAACTACCAAACTACTAGGTATCACCATAGATAACAACCTTAACTTCGACACCCATATCAACAATACTCTAAAAACTGTTAATAGAAAATTAGGCTCTCTCTACAGGATCAAACCCTTTCTCTCTCCTGCAGCTAGAATAACTATTGCTCACACCCATCTAATCTCTAT
>NC_056748.1:153320376-153415376 GCF_019279795.1 Protopterus annectens | reverse complement strand
CATCTTTTCAGATGCCCGAAGTGTGGATTTCCATTTGTTTTTTGGTTCCATGGAGAGGGATTCATTCTGCTGTCACTGTTGCTTCTGCTTGCACTTTGCTGTCTTTTCCCTAAGAACAAATTGCTCACCCCTGGATCAGGGCTGCTAGTTCTCTCTTTCAGCAGTGTTTTTATGTCCAGTTGCTACACTGTGAGGAGTGGGTGTGTAGCAACAGACATCCCTGCTCCTGTACATGAGGAAGGAACACATCTACCCTGGACAGACAGACAGACAGACAGACAGACAGACACACACACACACACACACACACACACACACACACACACACACACACACACACACACACACACACGTGGCTTTGTACCCCTTTGTTCATTCTGCTAGAAGAGAGATACAAGGTTCAGTCCCACTACAAAATTGGTTTGTGGTTTGCGTGATACAAGAATTTCTGATAAGCTGTGTTTGTGAAACTGTGAAATTTAAAGGGTATTTTTAACTTTCATCATATCTCAACAAAATGAAACTCAATGAATAATTGTTACCCCTCTGTACTATGTGGTTCTTTAGCCTTAAACACTTACTTATTCTCTCTCTTCCTCTAAAAGATAATACATCGCTACATTATTTGGCTGAATGATTCTCAAAAAAATCTACTCTTAAAAGTCTTCATAATGGTTCAGCTAAACTAGAAATGACAAAGACACTAAAATTTCAAGACATTCATAGAAGTCTAACAGGTAAAAATAAACATACCTTCTTTGTTTGAGTCAGTACATAATTTCTTGTTTTACTTCTAATAAGTTCATAGGTAAGTTCTAGCCTAGCTGACATTGTGA
The DNA here is from genome assembly GCF_019279795.1 of Protopterus annectens. Lineage (NCBI taxonomy): Eukaryota > Metazoa > Chordata > Ceratodontiformes > Protopteridae > Protopterus > Protopterus annectens. The sequence goes on along the minus strand of NC_056748.1, from coordinate 153,414,540 downwards.
GCCATTATAAGCTTATACAGTTTCCATTGTTGTGCTCAAAATAACCTTTCCCATTTGGTTATACATTGACCTTACCCATCTTTTGGTTGGTAATTATATATTATACCATGACCCCCCCCAAAACGTGCACGCTGATTGGCCAGCGTGCACATTGTAAATCGAGTTATACTAATGGAAAAGGTCCGTCGCCGGACTTTTTCCATTAGTATAACTCTACTTTTAAACACTGTCCGGCTAGGTTAAATGGGTTTAACATAGCGAGACAGCTTTAAAATAAGCAACGGAGATCTCCGTTGCTTATTTTAGCTGTCTCCATGCTAAACCCATTTAACATAGCGAGACATTTTAAAGCAACGAGAAAGCAAGATCTCCGTTGCTTTTATTCGCTATGTTAAATGGGTTTAACATAGCGAGACAGTTTTAAAATAAGCAACGGACATCTTCGTGCTTATTTTAACTGTCTCCATGTTAAACCCATTTAACACAGCGAAAACAGTAAAAAGCAACGGAGATCTTGCTTTCTCCGTTTGCTACAACTCTGATGTACTGCGCAGGCGCAGTACATCAGAACTGCCGGATGCCAGACATCTGCGGAAGGGCAGTAAACAGGCATTATACTATGCCATTATTTAAGAAAAGTAATAGTTTCTTTTCTTAAATAATGTCATGGTATAATAGCAATAACCCACTTCTGGGTGTGGGTAATGCTGTATTTACCCATGGTTGGCTTTGTTTGGAACACGCCAACTGTGGGTAAATCCAGCATTACCCACACCCAGGCGTGGGTTATTGCTATATTACGCCTAGTGGAAATAACTGGGATCATACCACAGATAACTTGAGGAGATCCATGCATGGAATAAAGTATTTAGAAGCTACCTCTGTCCAATAGCAGTACAGGGGACAGTCCTTGGATAAATTTTCTGTTTCCCATCCATAGATCCAATTTACGCTCGAATATGGACAGAGATGAACTTTGATCTAATTTGTTTCTATGTCTAGAAAATAGAAAATGTTATAAGTATAACTTCTTGACTGCATCTTTTTCAGTGTCATAAGTAAATTTGCTTTTTACCCTGAACTATACATTATTTCCAACCATACTTCAAAAGAAGATCGCTCCTTTCAAAGACTGTTTATATGTTTATAAGGAGGCATACAAGTTCAATCAGATGAAGGTCTATTAATAAAACAGACGAAATAAGAGATACATATTTTCTGTATTAATAATAATAGTAATACCTATTTGGTAGCCAGGTGAGACCAATTTTCACAATGTTCCTTTTCAAGGACAACCCGGAAGCAATGTCTGGTTAAGTGACTTGCTCAAGTTCACACACTAAGCAAAAAGTACAGTTTTGTACCTACCATAAATGTAGATGTCCGATAGGCATGCATCTGCAGTCCTTACAAATGGGTTGTCCTGTCGTCAGGCAGCCCTTCGGTCGGCCGGATTCCAAAGTCTGGGTCTGGCCTCGGCTGATGTCGCACTTCACCCGACGTCATAGCTGCAGTTATTCGGGTATAAAGGGATCAGCCGACGCCATCTTCCTCAGTGTTTCTTGCCCCAGATGCTAAATTTGGATAATTGCAAAAGTTTCCAAATAAGAGAGAGCAAATAAAAATAAACATGTATATACATATATACAAACAAATACACCATAATAGATTCCCCCAGCTAGCTAGAAGATGGGTAAATACCCTAGGAGTACCTCAGAGGGGAAGGAGGGAGGGTAATCCTGACTGCAGATGCATGCCTATCGGACATCTACATTTATGGTAGGTACAAAACTGTACTATGTCCTTCAAGGATGCATCTGCAGTCCTTACAAATGGGTAGAATACCATAGCTAAACTGGGGGAGGAGGAGTAGTAAGATTATGGTGTAGTTAAGATCCCTTGCAAAACAGCAGTGGCAAAACCTGCTCGGGATCTGGAGTATAAGGTAAATTATAATGCTTGGCAAATGTATGCACGGAGCTCCAAGTAGCAGCCTCTAAAATGTCTTTGGTAGCCACTCCTCGTAAAAAGCTGTGGTAGTGGCTGTAGCCCTTGTAGAGTGAGGTCTGATGTTTTCTGGAGTTTTCTTCCCATGGTAGGAGTAACAAAATCTAATGCAATTTCCTATCCACTTTGAGATTGTCTGTTTTGAAATTGCTTTTCCTTCCATTCCTGTTGCATATGCTACCAGTAGCTGGTCAGTTTTTCTATTGCTCTTGGTCCTGTCCAGGTAGTAACGTAATTGTCTATGTACATCCAAGGTATGCAACAGTCTTTCTCCCCTGTTCTGTGGGTTGGGGAAGAATGTAGGTAGGTGGGCAGCCTGGTTTAAAGATACTCTGGAGACCACCTTTGGCATAAAAGTAGGATTAGTTCTCATGGACACTCTATCTTGATGGAAGATCAGGAAGGGCTGTACTGCCATTAATGCCTGTAGTTCCGAAACCCTTCTTGCTGAAGTGATTGCAAGCAGGAAAGCAGTTTTCCATGATAAGTACTGTAATTCTGCTGTTGCTGCTGGCTCGAAAGGAGGGAGTGTCAACTTTTCTAGCACAAAGTTCAAGTCCCATGCTGGTAATGGTGGCTTCCTAGGTGGTTTTACATTTTTAATTCCTCTCAGAAACTGCCTGAGCAGAGGGTGTGAGAAGACTGGAGGATCCAAGTTGTATTCTGCTGAAATAGCTGATGCATGAATCTTAATGGAAGAATAGGACAGGCCATTGTGGAAGAGCTCTGCCAAGTATTCCAGGATGTTAGCTATGTTTACCAGTGACACATTTTCTCCTTTTGCAGTACTCCAAATGAGATATCTTTTCCATTTTGCTGAATAATTTTTTCTTGTTGAGGGCCTGCGAGCCTCCAAGATAATGTCTTTAACCCTCTGAGATAAAGCTGGGTTATTTGGTCTTATGCAATGTTACAGGCAGCCAGCTGCAGTGTTTTCAGGTTTGGATGCAGGGTTTTGAAGTTGTTCTGTGTTAACAGTAAGGGAACTAGGGGCAGAGGCCATATTTGTTCCCAAGACATACTCCTCAGTAATGGGTACCAATGTTGCCTTGGCCAGTCTGGAGCTATCAGGATGATCCTTGGACGGTCTTCTTTGATCTTCAATAGCACCTTGTGCATCAAAGGAAGTGGTGGGAATGCATATGCTGTCAGGTTTTTCCAACTGAAAGATAGGGAGTCCACTTTCCAAGCAAGTGGGTGGTACGTCCTCGTGCAGAATTTTTCAGTTGGTGATTGTGTGGGGATGCAAATAAGTCTATTTCTGGTAGTCCCCATTTCCCTGAAATGGTTTTGAAGATGTCCGGATGCAGCATCCATTCGTGGGCATCCGTGGTAGTTCTGCTTAGGATGTCTGCTAGTATATTTTCTTTTCCTGGCACAAAAATTGCTTGTAACTGAATGTTGAAGCTCAGGGCCACATTCCAGAGGTCCATTGCCATCCGGCATAGAGGGTATGAATGTGTGCCTCCCTGTTTGTTGATGTACCACATAACTGTGGTGTTGTCCGTCCTTATCAACAGTTGACCCTGTCGGAGAAATGGTCTGAATGTCTGAACTGCCAGTTTTACTGCCAGCATTTCCTTTTGATTTATGTGTAGGTGCAGCTGGTCTTGAGTCCATAAGCCTTGTATGCACTTGTCCAGCATGTGCGCCCCCCAACCGAGGTCTGAGGCGTCCGTTGTGATGGTCTGGCTTGGTTGAGTGCTGTGGAAGGGTAGTCCTTTGTTTGATTGACAGGCCTGAGCCCACCATTTGAATTCTTGTTTCAGGCATGGAATTATTGGAATTTGGGTTTCTAGGCTGTGCTTGTGCTGAGACCATAAATTCCTTAGGTACCACTGTAACTTTCTCATATGTAGTCTGGCATGTGGAATCAATATTATGCAGGATGCCATGTAACCGAGAGCTTGCAGGACTTTTCTTGCTGTTAGCTGGTTCTGCTTTGTTAATGCCATGAAGTAGAGAGGGAGTTGTTCCTGTTTTTCTACTGTTAGGAATGCCATTTGTTTTGATGTGTCCAGCTCTGCACCCAAGAAGGTTATCCTTTGGGATGGTATCAGTCTTGACTTTTTTATATTGACTGTGTATCCCAGGGCTTGCAGTAGATGAATGACCCTTTTCAAGTCTTTTGTTAATTTGTTTTTGTTGTCCGCTTGTAACAGGCAGTCGTCCAGGTAAGGGTAGATTTGAATTCCCTGAAGCCTGCAATGAGCAATTACTGATGCCAGGCATTTTGTGAATACTCTGGGCGCAGTAGATAAGCCAAAGGGCAATGCTGAGAATTGATAATGCTCTGATCCTGCAAGAAATCTGAGGTATCTTCTGCAATTTGGTCGTATGGGGACGTGCAGGTATGCCTCCTTGAGATCTATAGTTACCAGCCAAGACTCCTTGCCCAGCATGGGAAGAAGTTGCTGTAGGGTCAGCATTTTGAATTTTGGAACAATGAGGTATGTGTTTAAAGCGGACAGGTCGAGAATAGGTCTCCATTGGTTTTCTTTTCTTGGTACCAGGAAGAGTCTGGAGTAAAATCCCTGTCCTTGCTCCATAGATGGTACCTTTTCTACAGCTCTCATCCTTAGTAAGTGAGTTATCTGTTTTAGAGCTTCTGTCTTCTGATTTGGAGATAGGTTTGGCATTCTTCTCTTCCTTGGTAGAGTATGGAAGTGAAACCTGTAACCTTGGTCTATTGTCTGTAAAATCCATTTGTCTCCTGTGATGTAATGCCAGTTTACTGAAAATAAGGCTAGCTTCCCACCTAAGGGTGCTTCTAGTTGTTCCCTGGTAGGCGGTGCCAGAGCCAAGTCACTGTGATTGTCCTGTGGAAGTGGTGGTGGCTGGATCTGTGGCTGTACCTCGCTGGTTGTTAGCCTGCCACTGACGTCCCCTGTAGGCACCTCTGGATTGACCCCTACCTCTTGAGCGCCTATTCCTGCCTCTCTGAGCTCTGGAGGTGTCTGGAAAGGACCAATTCTTGGAAGGCCAGTTCCTGCTAAACCTTGGAGGCTGGACCTGCAAGAAATCCTTGACTGTCTGGACAGATTTTGCTTTCTCTTCCACCTTCTTCAGCACCTGCTGTGCAGGGGAGCCAAACAGATTGAGCTTATCCATGGGAGCATCTAGGAGCTTTGATTTAACATGGTCTGGTAAGGACTGCTCTTTTAACCATGCATGTCTTCTGATCACTGTACCAGTCATGGCTGATCTAAAGGAAGCCTCCAGTGCATCATAGCCGCATTTTAAAGAATGATTACTGACCTGCTGAATGTTATGTACCATTTCCTGAACAGATTTTTGTCTAATGGTTCATCCGAGGACAGTTTTTAGTTAACTGGTCTAACATAAATTCCTGATACTGAATCATGTGGAATTGACAGTTCAAGGCCCTAGCTGAAAGAGTAGCAGAAGTGTAAACTTTTTTCCCCATCTCTATAAGGCCCTAGATTCCCTTTCAGAGGGAGGGTTTTGGCATAGGTAGCTGCTACAGCCTTGGGTCCCTGGGAGATAGTTTCGATCTGCAAAAGGGGCCTTATACAAATGATAATGTGTGTCCGAACCCTGTAGTACCTATCGGGCTTAGCAGGGGCCGGAGGAAGAGAATCAGGAGCAGTACAAACATCATTAAATGCATCATCCACAACAGTAAGTACTGGAGGAATGGCTAAAGGCCTATGCTGTGGCAAATGCAAAAGGTTCTAAGCCTTTTCCTAGAGTCTGAAAAATCCTGGCCCTGCCATTGAAATTGTTCCCTCATAGCATGCAAGGTTTCCCCAAAGGAAAATTCCTCAGGTGGAGAGGCAGAAGGAATGGACTCTTCAGCATCAGAGTCTTCATAAGGAGAAAAAGGGCCCTCTGGAGGGTTAGAATTATCTGATTCATCAGAGGAGTCATCTGAAGAAACTGGCTCAGGGGGCTCTACTCTAGGCCTCTTCTCTGGAGGTGGGTGAGAGGCCCTGTCTGGGTGTGGTTGGGATCCCCGGATCAAAGAAATGAGATCCTCTGCTAGACTAAGCATTTGTGAACTAGAGCTAGGCCTGTGAGAGGGGAACTTAGCAGGCACAGTTTTGGCAGATTTTGCTGCTTTAGCCCTGGCAAAGGCCTTAATCGACATGGATGCAGGTGGCCTAGCAGCTCCACGTGCAGGGGTAGAAATATCCAAAGGGATAGTATCAGATAAATCCTGAGAACCTGCAAGAGCGGGTGGGATTTCAGTAGCAGATTCAACCATGCTGGATGAGGCCTCGGTAGGAGGTAAGCTTTCGGCCGAAGGAAGAACCGTGGACTCGGTTTCAGCCGAAACCGAGACACTCGCGGTTGGCTTAACCGCGGTTTCGGCCAAAACTGCGGACCGCGAGTGTCGGTCCTTTTCCTTGCGCTTTTTAGAAATTTGCGTAGTCGGAGGATCCGACGGCATAATGTAAGCAAAAGCGGAGCCGAAAAACTCCTCAGCAAATTCCGACCAACGTCTAAGCGTCCGTCGGTTGAAAGAAGCACAGGCTAGACAAGCTGCTACATCGTGGTCTGGGCCTAAACAAGGTAAGCAGTAAGAGTGAAAATCTTTATGAGGTATTTGTTTCCCACAAGTTAAACAGTTATTCACTTTTTCTGACATCGGCTGAGGCAAGAAAGAGTCCCCAACGGGTACTTAGCTTTAGAAGTCTTGGTAGTAGTAATCTCTGGTTCTGACCGACCGGCACTTGCGAACAGCTTCTGCTTGAGCCACGCGCAAGAAAGACTGAGGAAGATGGCGTCGGCTGATCCCTTTATACCCGAATAACTGCAGCTATGACGTCGGGTGAAGTGCGACATCAGCCGAGGCCAGACCCAGACTTTGGAATCCGGCCGACCGAAGGGCTGCCTGACGACAGGACAACCCATTTGTAAGGACTGCAGATGCATCCTTGAAGGACATCGGGACAGTGGGAATGAAACCCTGCACCACAGAAACCAAAGCCTGCAACTTTAACTTTTGAGTGAACTGCCAGCTATAAACTCTTCATGTAGAAAAATGTTTGTTTAAATGTGTCTTTGTTTTAATTGAACAACTGTTCACAGGTTCATAGGTAAACATATGTATACTAGGGTAATGCCTTCTGGTGCCTTTATAGGCGTAGCCATGCAATCCAAATGTTTCCTATAAGTTACTGTGCGTTAGAAGTTATTTTAAGAGTTGTCTGTTAGGGCATGATTTAACGGTTACCTCTGTTCATCACATCCAGTGGTCGAGGAAATGCTTCAGTACAGTTAGGAAGGCCTCTGCTTCACAAGAATGAGAAGCGTATTCCAGAGAGTGGGGATTCTCTGAGATACATACCTGTCCCTTCAACATGTCCTACTTAAGTTGGAAGCAAACTTTAAATCTTTAGGTCTAGTAGTTCTGCTGATGTTTTTTTTGTGGGTACACAAAAGGTTCATTAGAGTGGGATCCAAAGATGCTTTGTATGCCATGCATAAATCACCTCTCAGAACTCGTTAGGAAACAGAGCATACAGATAGAGCTTTGAGGGGATCTGCACAGGACATTGTGTTTATGCCCTGTATTCTTTTTGTGAGGAACATGCAGGGACATTCCAGCTGCTGCATGTGTTTGGTCTGGTCAGCACTGAAGGAGGCATTATAATGCATCTGATAAGGGCTGAGTACAGTGGCATGATGACTTCTCTGAACCTAGATGCCATGACTTGATGACTTCTCTGGACCTAGATGCCATGACTTGATGACTTCTCTGGACCTAGATGCCATGACTTGATGACTTCTCTGGACCTAGATGCCGTGACTTTACTGATACATTGAGTGACACAGAAATATTTTCTTACCACTTTAAACACCTGTTGGTCGAAAGTCAGGTTACTATCTACATGAGCCCCCAAATTCATGTCTATTGTGTCTACGTTTAGGAGTGTTTTATCACTAAACTGGTTTTCCTGAGTGGCAGACGTCCCAATAGGGACTATTATGTATTGCTTGGCATTTTTTAAGCCATAGCTTTGACATCAGACATATCTCCCTGTTAGACACTCCTGTCAGATGTTAGTATCTTGGGAGTTTTCTATGATTGCTCCTAGCTTGGTAAGTCAGAGGTCATTGACATTGGAGCTGACTTCCAAAAAACAGATGCCAAAGAGGAGCAGACCCAGCACAGAGTCCTGGGGGTCTCCACTGGTGATCAGCCTTTTTGTGGAGGTGGTCTTTCTTATCATAACTTCCTGGGTCCTGTCTCTGAGACAGGTAGCTGTTCAGTGAGCTATATATGGGTGTATGCATAATTCTGTGAATTTGTTTTGACAAAACCAGATTCAGTTGGGTCCAGTGAGTGAAGGTTTCCTATGTCACTACTAATCATTTCAGTGATAATTCTTTCAGTGTCTCTGCATACGACCCTAGTCAGACTAATGGCTCTGCAGTTCCCGGAACTGTTGGTGGTTCACCCTTGTGAAGAGGGATGACCATTGTGCTCCTCCCTTTGCATGGCATGAACCTGTGTAGAGATTATGGATGAACAGTGACTTCATTGGCCTTGATAGGTCATATTTCAGCCTATTTAGGAGTCAACCTGGGATATAATCGAGGCCAACTGCATTTAAGTCCTGATTTATATGGATAGTTGGAGGGGTTATGATAGGTGGTGTTTCCTGGGGAGGTGGCTGTGGGTGAGGGTGAAGGGTAAAGCTGGTGCTGAATTTGTTAGCCAGAGGATTTGCTATATCTCTCAGTGCCATGTGTACTGCCTTTGAGGTTTCAGACATAGCAAAAGAAGACCTTATGGTTGTCCTTGGCCTAGCTGACCTCAAAATTTGCTTTGCTGGAATTAATTAGTCCTCTTAGTTGTCTATTCAGTATGATAAGTGAGGTTTTTTTTTTTTATCTTTTTTGGTGTTATACTTCCTAATTTTAGCTAGGACATTTTTCCTTTGTTACTCAATCTGTTTAATGTTGGATTCCACCAGGGTGGTTTGGTTTTTTAGTTACTTTTGGACTTACTTCTGGTAGGCACAGCTGTCTCCACGTAATCATTAACATGACTGTACAGGGCTTCTGTAAATAATTCCTCATAGGCTGCTGCATTGTCTGTGTTTGGAGGAGCTTGAAATTTTGACAAGTTATCACGTAATAAAAGTTTTTTTGCCTTGCAATAGTTTCTCGTTGTTACAGGGTTTGCTGTGGTTACACAATTGATTCTTATTTTGAAACAGACTGCTTTGCTGTCCGACCTAAGCTGCAGCTTATACTTTTAAAAATGTATACTGTAACTGGGCCTATTAGCTGCATAATTGTCATTTTTAGATACTACAATCTAAGTATAAAAGATTAATTACATCTCCAGATTCATAAAGGATCAGTTTTCACTTGACTTGGAGGGTCCTTGAAAGAACCAGTTTGACTACTAATTTTTTATTTGAAGAATGTGTACAATTTGCAAATAGTAATAAAAAAACAAGAAATGTCAAACTACAAGGCCCTTAATCTTCATTTTGTCCAAGTGGAAGGATACAGCACACAATTAAAATTGTTTTAATTATTCAAGTTGGGCTATAATTGATCTGAATCAAATCCAAAGTCATTGAAAAGTTCAACAATTTTTTATCATATTAGTTTCCTTTTTTCATGACATCACCATAACTGCAGTCTAAATCATGTTCACGTTGTCACAACCGTTTCACAGTTATCAGAAGGTAATTAGCAGTTCTAAGCCTATAAGCAGTTGCATTATTTTTAAACATCTTTCTTAATTTATTTTATTCATTTTTATTTACTGACATTTGATTACTGGGAAAATCCAACTGGGTAGAAGAACCCTATTGTCAGCAGAGGCCCTGGGAGAAAAGCTTCAAATTATTACAAAACATTTAAAATCTTCAAAAATAAAACACAAACATCTGCAGTTTAAATAATTATAAAAAGTGATAATATAAAAATTAGAAGTTATGTACTCACCATAACGTTCCATCTGAGTAGGTGTATTCATTTGTCTGCAACCTGTGGGTTTAATGCCCTGCTCTACCCTCATGACCTCAGATCCAACAATACCCTAGGATATTCAAGTCCCCAGCTACCTGAATCTTGGGCCATCATGGAAGGATATTGATGCTCTACCCTAGATGCAAGATCCAACTTATAGTGAGAAATAAATGTATGAGATGAAGCCAATATCATCTAGAGGAATCCTAGCCTTGAATGGGCGCTTGATAAGCCAATAAAATGCGACAGAGAAACTTTAGAAATTGGCTTGCCCAAATTGAATTTTGCTATGACCAGCTGTCCTGTTGAATAAAATCTTAGTTGCCTGTGAACATCTAGTGAGTGATTTTAGGAAGGAAGGCGGGTTGGTCCTCGGATAAAAACCAAGTAAGGAGGTTTAGCTGATAAAGCTTGAAGTTCAGAAACTCTCTTGGCTGATGTAATGGCTACCAAAAGGCTGTCTTGTAAGACAATTTGAGATCCACTGTGGCATGTAGGACCAAAGAAAGGTCCCAAGGAAGAACTGTTTTGCACAATTTGGCTGTGACCAATGTGATAGTGAGAAATTGCCGCCAGTTGAACTTTGACTGTGGAACTGCTGGCACACCTTTCTAGTGGATGGGGAACTATGCAGGATGGATGGGATATCAGATCGGAGCAATGATCATCTCTAGAACATTGATATGCAGAAAGGGATGATGCATGGGAAACAGAACATGAATGGAGAGCTGCAGATTTAGAACTCTGTTGCCCAGAAATGGAGCAAGATGGAGACAGGTAGGGAAGAGGCCAATTTCTGCCAAAGCGGCCTCCCCTGGATATGATTTGACTGCATCTGGGCCTGGATATGGTACAACCAGATGAAAATTACTGAAAATTAAATTAATCTAAAACAGTCAATAATAGAAACCTACAACTTTTTTAACAAGAAAAGTCTACTTGACAAATGAATATCCTACTTCAGATCATTGGTTAAGAATCAATGCAAGTTATATGACAATCATTTAATATTTATAGAAATTTTAGATAGTTTGTTGAGAAATGGAAGTAAGTTAATCTAATAGAAATAGGAATTGCAATACGAAGTGAGGGGAAAAACAGGCTTATGACATATTTAGACAGAAAGTCAGGGAAGACAGTTTGATAGACTAAGGAAGTGAGTGAAGAAAGGAGAGTAAGGAGGTGTAAGAAATTTTATTTTTTTATTTTTATTTTATTTTATTGGTTGGGTGGGTGTTCGAAAGGCATGCGTAAATGGGCGTGCCTTCGTTGAAGGTTGAACGTTGAGCTGGCACGGCGTTCGTGAAAATCTACTGCTAATCATTAGCAGACCGGAGTTCTGCTGTGGCGACCCCTAACCAGGAAAAGCCGAAAGAAAAACAACAACAACAACAACATTTTTATTTTATTTAAGTTTGATGACCGGGGAAGTCCACTGGGGCAAGAAGAGCCCGTTTTCAGTGGAGGCCCGGGGAGAAAAGCTCCACAATAATTGCAAGTTACTTTTCACATGTTACAAAAGGACATAGTTCATACAGCTAATTAAACATTTACAGATAAGCTCCATGATATTTGCAATTGGTTGTCACAATGTTACAAAAATGAAAAGACATAATTCAATACAGAAAATTCAACAGTTACATAAAGTGAATATTTTTGTTATAAACTCAGTTGTAGGTTTAACATTTCAAAATATATAGCTACTAGCCATTAGTAGGTTAGGAAAATATTATGCATCGAGAGGGCAATAGTATATTTGACATTTGAGAGTATAGTACAGTAGATATTAGAGAGAAAATTCGTTTTTGTAGGAGAGGGATTGTTTTGGGTGGGATGAAGTAATAGGAGAGGTAGTTGGACGAGTCGGTGGAATGGGGGGAGTTTAAGTTGGAGCGTGGTGAGGACATTCCCATTTGGGAGAAAGATGAGAGAGTAGCTGATATTTGAAATTTGTATGGTTAGGTAGGTTGCGTAGGTGTGTGTGGAGAGAGTTCCACTGTTTAGCTAAGGGGTAGGACAGCAGTAGATGGCCAGCAGGTCGTGCAACTTTGTGGACCTGAAGGAGATTTATTGAAATGGTACTTTTATTTTGTTCATTGCATTATCACTTAAGACATATGCAAACACACATGATTATAAAAGAAAACAAACCATGTTGATATGCTCACAGTTAAAAAACATTATATATTACATGAATTCCTTTATACAATTATCATCAATCCAACATTGCATAAATTGATCAATCCCTGCCTTCCCTTAAACTTCACTATCTCTCTAAAACATTATTCTGCATGTATAGCTCCCACGATTTCCATTTTTGCCTGTGATTTGCTCCACCCTTTTATAAAGATCGCACTTCTGGTTCTTTTATGTGTGTTAAACTATTCACTACTTCAAATAAACATGGTCTAGACCTTCAGATCGCACTTCTGGTTCTTTTATCTGTGTTAACACTATTCACTACTTCAAATAAACTTGGTCTAGACCTTCAGATCGCACTTCTGGTTCTTTTATCTGTGTTACACTATTCACTACTTCAAATAAACGTGGTCCAGACCTTCAGATCGCACTGTTGGTTCTTTTATCTGTGTTACACTGTTCACTACTTCAAATAAACGTGGTCTAGACCTTCAGATCGCACTTCTGGTTCTTTTATCTGCATTACACTATTCACTACTTCAAATAAACGTGGTCTAGACCTTCAGATCCCACTTCTGGTTCTTTTATCTGTGTTACTCTATTCACTACTTCAAATAAACGTGGTCTAGACCTTCAGATTCCACTTCTGGTTCTTTTATCTGTGTTACACTGTTCACTACTTCAAATAAACGTGGTCTAGACATTCAGATCACACTTCTGGTTCTTTTATCTGTGTTACACTATTCACTACTTCAAATAAACGTGGTCTAGACCTTCAGATCGCACTTCTGGTTCTTTTATCTGCGTTACACTTTTCACTACTTCAAATAAACGTGGTCTAGACCTTCAGATCGCACTGTTGGTTCTTTTATCTGTGTTACACTGTTCACTACTTCAAATAAACGTGGTCTAGACCTTCAGATCGCACTTCTGGTTCTTTTATCTGCGTTACTATTCACTACTTCAAATAAACGTGGTCTAGACCTTCAGATCCCACTTCTGGTTCTTTTATCTGTGTTACACTATTCACTACTTCAAATAAACGTGGTCTAGACCTTCAGATCCCACTTCTGGTTCTTTTATCTGTGTTACACTATTCACTACTTCAAATAAACGTGGCCTAGACCTTCTTTACCATTTTCTATTTTTTTCTGGCAGCCACAAACAAAGTCTTACTATTTCTGGGAAGTACAGATGCTGTATCCCAGCTCAGAAATCATTTCCTTACTTAAACCATTTGCTCTCCCAATATTTCTGACTTTTTAAAGTCAGTCAACTTGTTACACTCGCAAAGCATATGTTCCCAGTTAACCTTTCTTCTCCATCACCCCTCCAATATTTGTCATCTACTGGAGGAAAAACTCTTTGGCGTTTGTTTGGGGTATAAAAATTGCTCTGTACAACTTCCAAGCAAAAATCCTAAATCTGCTAGATTTTGTTGCATATATGGTACATAGGTGTGTACTAGGCTAATGGCCCTGGGGCTTTTACAAGCCTAGCCCATAGAAGTGACCTCCCATCACGCCATCCGGCATTAGTTCACAATGTCTCTATCAAATAGAGCCACTAGAGTGATCCCGGGGTGAACTTTCTATTTCCCATCCACTCATCAAGATTTCTCTTGAAGAGGGTCAGCGAGGTGCTCTGCTTGACATGTATGGGAAGTCTGTTCCACAGCATGGGCAGTCTCTGGGATATGAACCTGTCCCTCCAGCATGTTCTGTTGATTGTGATAATGAGGTTGAGGTCGCTGGAGCGTGTGCTGCGGAGGGATTGGGATTTCTGTAGGGCTGGGTCAGACATGGCTTTGTAAGTCAAGCAGAGATCGCCTCTTAGTAGGCGATATGAGACAGACAATAGCTGGAGTTTTTTCAGTCTGTCCATGCAGAACGTGTTTAAGACCTAGGATCCTCTTCATGAGGTACTTTTTTAGCCTCTCCAGCTGTTGCAGGTGTCTAGTGAGGTACATGCCAAATGGGGCATTATACTCTATGATTGGTCTAATGAGGGAAGAGTACAGAGAAATGATGACCTCTTTCTTCCTGGATGAAAAACCCTTGGTAATGAGATGTGCCACACAGAAGGGCTTTCTGACCACAGTGGCAATGTAGTGGTCGAAGGAGAGATTGCTGTCAATCTGCATCCCCAGATCACTTCTAACGTCTTCAGTGGGCTCCTATCGATGTGGTAATTAGTGGGAAATGAGTTTTTCCCAAAGGGGTGATGATGCATTTTTTGGCATTAAGCTTAAGGCCATGGTTTCGACACCAGTCATTGGTCTCAGTGAGTCCTTTCTGTAGGATGTCTGCATCACTTGTGGAGTTACTAATGGCTCCCAGCTTGCAGTAATCTGCAAATTTGGTTAGCCAGAGTCCCTCTGTGTTGGGCTGAACTTCTGAGAAGTAGATGTCAAACAGGAGAGGACCCAGGACCAATCCCTGTGGGTCTCCACTCATGACTGGTCGGCAGTCTGACTTGGAGTTGGCTACTTTCACACTGTGGGTTCTATCTGTGAGCAAGTTTGCAACCCACCTAACGATATAGGGGTTGATGCCTAGTTTGCTGAGTTTATCAATAATTCCTGAGTGAGAAATGGTATCAAAGGCCTTGGCCAGATCAAGGTAGGCTGTATGAACTACCTTACCTTCATCCACCACTCTGGTGAATGACTCATAGAAGTCAACCAGGTTGAGCAGGCATGATCTACCTTTCACAAAACCAAATTGCGTGGGATCTAGAGTTTGGAGATTCCATATATCCTTGTTAATTAGGTCCATGACGATGCACTCCATAGCCTTACATATCAGACTTGTAAGGCTAATAGGGACGATAATTTCCAGGGTCTATAGTCGCTCCTCCTTTATGGAGAGGGATGACTGTAGCAGTGTGCCATTTGGTAGGGACAAAGCCTGAGGTGAGGCTGTAAGTGAACCAAGCACACAGATGTGGTGCCAGTTCACTTTGTACTTCATGTAGAACACAGCCAGAGATATTGTTGGGTCCCATGGAAGCTGTATTCTTGGCCTTGGAAAATGCAGCTTTAACCTGTGCTGCAGTAATGTTGGGTGCCTGGCATTCTTCCGGTATTATTTACTATTTATTTATTGGCATTTGTTAACCGGGAAAGTCCACTGGGTCAAGCAGAGCCCATTTTCAGTGGAGGCCCGGGGAGAAAAGCTCCACAAAGAAAATACAAACAGCGTATCTATCACAATACAAATCTATATATAAAACAAAAGCAGAATACAGTATAAGGCAAGAAGAGAAAAGCTCCTCAGGAATTATAAAGGAGTATCTATCACAATGCAAGTCATACATTCAAAAAATACAATCTAATAGTAGAAAACAATATAAAGCAGAAGAAAAATTCATAAGAATTATAAATGAGAGTCTCAGTATAAATGAGAGGTATTGAGATTGGTCCTTTAGGAAGAGAGGGGTAAAGTTGGCACTGAATCTGTCGGCTAGTATGTTGGCAATATTTGTTGGTTCAGTATAGGAGGTACCATTGTGCAGTAATATAGAGCAAATCTGGTTATTACCATAGAGAGTCTTGATATAATTATGGAAGGTTTTGTGGTTGTTTTTAGTGTCTGCCACAATTCTTCCTTCATAGCTGGCTTTGGAGGTTTTGATGAGGGATCTCAACTGTTTGTTGAGGCTAATAAGGGAATTTTTCCAGTCTTGGGACTTCGCCTTTTTCTGCAACAGTTTCTTCCTTCTGTTGTAAGTTTATTAATGGCAGGGGACCATGAGATTGGCTTCCTTTTTTTGGAGGAGAGCATCTTAGTTCTGTTGGATACGGCTAATTCCATGCATTTATGTATGTGCTCGTAAAGTGCATTGGTGTATCATTCGGCATTCACACATCTATTTTCCATTGGCATGGGTGCTATGAAGTTCGCCACCTCTGTTTTTTAGGAGTCCAAAGTCAGCTTTGGAGAAGTTTTTCATGGTGGATACCTTTGCGGGGGGTGTGAGTCAGATGTGGATTTCCACGGTGATCAGTCTGTGATTGGATCTAACCAGGGAGGAATTGACTATTGGTGTAGAGGAATGGTTGCCCATGTTAGTAATAACCAGGTCAAGGATGTTGCTTCCTCTAGTGGGGGTAAGAATGAGCTGGTCCAGGGTACTGGGATTGATGAATTCCAGAAAGCATTGGGCCAGTGAACTGGTGCATGAGTAGTCTTCCCAGCTGATGGAGGGGTAGTTAAAGTCACCTAGTATGAGAGTGTTGGGTTGGATCTTAACAGTTTCCAGGGTGCTTAGGAATGTGGAGTGAGAGTCTTGGGACATGGTTGGGGACATATAGCAGGCTATGACCTGAATTGCCAAATTACCCAATGTTAGTTGTACCTGGAGTATCTCAGATGTGTTATGCTGGGCTACTTGTCTGGAGGTGTGCGCATCCTTTATGAATATGGAGACACCACCGCCTTTGGAGCTTCGGTACATTTTCTGGGGCTGAAAGGTGTGGAATGAGTTATAGCCTGGTAGTGCAGGTGTACTTTCTGCTGCTTTAAACCAGGTCTCCTTTTCAGCACAAATGTCGATGTTCTCCATTTTGAGGAGTGCTTTGAGCGAGTGCATCTTGAGATTTAGACTTCTAGCAGTGAGCAGCGTGACCCTCAGATTGCATTTATTTATAGATGTTATGGTGGTAATTTGGTCTTTGGAACACCGCCTAAAAAAGGCACTATAGGGGTGACAAGAGCCCTAGCCAGTACCCAGAAACCCAGGAGTGACAGATGCAGTCCATCTCTGGCAAAGCATCGAGGTCTGTAAATCATGTCATCCCAAGCAGACAGATACTGAATCCTCTTAGAATGACACCAAAAACTTAGCCAATTGTTGAAGTCAATAATTTTCTGTTTGTACAGTTGTATCATTCTGGGTGATGGTAGGATTCTGCTCAGGGCTAGGGTCATGCCTGCCTGGGCTACATAATCCAAGAGCTCCACTATGTCTCTTTTCATGTAGTCCAGGGAGGTGCGTATCTGGTCATTCACAACCACATGGACAATGACAGAGTCATAATTGTACTTGTTGTGGAGTGACCTGAGTGCATGTGTTATGTGTTGGATTCTGGCACCTGATAGACAGCTGACTGTTACCTTCCCCTTATTTAACCTAGTGAGTGGGACATCAGTGTGCTTCACTATTGAGTCACCTATAATTATTGTATTGGGCAAGCTGTTTTGCCTTAGGGGCTTAGGTTGAGTGGCACACTGTGCAGGTGAGCTATGTGTCTTGTGGTTTGTGCTGTGTTGTGGTGGTCAAGTGCATTTCTGCCTTGGAGGTCTCTGCTGTTTGGGTAGATTTCTATTGAGAGCCTCCGTGAAGGTGGGTGTGTGGTTTCTGTTTTTATGTGAGGGCTGTGATGGTGGGTGTTCTGGAGGGCTATGTGTTCCATGTGGTGTGGTGCAGGTGTTGACCTTCTCCTCTATCAGGTGCCAGAATCTGACACATAGCACATGCACTCAGGTCACTCCACAACAAGTACAATCATGGGTGTGTATATATATATATATATATATATATATATATATATATATATATATACATATATAAATATATATACTCCCAAGTAACAATGCTAAAACATTATCTCTGCTGGGCCTCCTCAAAAATCCTTTATGAAACTATAATATCGGCTGATATTAACATAGAATGGCAAACATTACAATCAGAAAATCCAACCAGTAATACACATCTGTACAACTTCAACCTGCTTCTAACCACCAGACAGATACAGATGGCACAGTGGTATAGAGATTATTGTTGTCACCTCACAACAATTGGTTCTCTGGTTTGATTATCAGCTGGGGTGCCTTCTGTGTGGAGTCTGTATATCCTCCCTGCATTCATATGGGATTCCATCATGTGCTCCAGTTTCCTCCCACGTTACAAAGACGTGTCTGGAGTGTTTCTCCACGGGTCTCTGCTGAAAACTGGCTAATTCCAAGTTGGAATTTCCTGGTAAACAAATGTTAAATAGAAATAAATAAATAATATAACAAAGTCACAGACAGCCAAACCTTGATTGGATCCTACCAGGCTCCCTATTGAAATGTTGGTACTTGTAACCCTGACTGCCAGACAGAAAAAATGGCTCAAAACTGTAGGAGAACATCAAATCTCGAACATCGTTCTCCTACTTTAAACTTCTTTTCTGGGGGGGGGGCTGCACCCCCCCCATACCTCGAACTTATATATACTAACTCTGAGATCACCATTCTTTGCAGAAAAGAATATTTTCCAAGAAATGGCCAATCTCATACTTAGTATATGCAAGTCTATTTTTTCAGCCATTCAGTCTCTGTTTTAGAGGGCTCACTGTAGTGGGTCCCAACATATCAAATGGTTACCTCCTTACAGTCTTTCCAAATAAAATATCACCCCAAGGACAGCCTAAGTGATCACTTACCAAGCTACACCATAAGGTACCAAGGCAACAAACCCAAAAGGCATTATTGCTCTCTGGAAAGAAAACTACTTCCCATGAAAACACTATTATTAATAAGCTGCATCTCCTTAAATGGGAGTCACTAAAGACTCTCCCTATACCAGATGCTGTCTCTGAGTTCAACAAAATCTTATTAAGTGTTCTAAATATTCTAAGATTTTTCAGAACCAAAGCACAACCCTCCCCATGGCTACAGAAAACCACTAAGTCAGAAATGAAAAACAGGGATAAAGCCTGGGAGCACTGGTGCAAAACCAAAACCCCCTCAGCTAGACAGAAATTCCTAGAACTACGCAATAGTCAAAAAGCTAATAAAACAGGACAAATTCCAATACTACCAGTCTGCCCTAGACTCCTCACAAGACAGCACCAAACAATTCTGGTCCTCCATAAACTCCATCCTCCACCCAGGTAAAGTCAGTACCCCTCCTCCTAACATCCCTCACTCCTCAGAAAATATTGATACCTCATTCAACACACACTTCACCCAAACCATACTATCACTAGCTAAACAACACAACCTCCCTCCCCTCCAACCCACACCTTCAACTAGTAATCTCCCCACTGCCTTCTCTTTTTCTCCTGTACCTACCTCCAACATAAAAAAAACTCTTAACTAAACTTAAACCCACCAAATTAGCAGCAGACAACCTTCCAAGTGAATACCTACAAATCTCAGCTGATGCTCTGGCCTACCCAGTATCCATCTTGATTAACCGATCTCTGTCAGAAAGTTACGTTACCACACTGTGGAAAGTCTCACATATAATTCTCCTCCACAAAGGCGGACCCTCTGCAGAACTAACCAATTACCGCCCCATAGCTATTCTCTCTCCACTCTCCAAAATACTAGAGAGATGCATACACTCTCAGGTCTCAGACTACCTCCTTACTAACAACCTCCTTTCCAGTACTCAGCATGGTTTCCGACCAAACCATAGCACCACCACTGCCTTACTCTCCTTTACTAACACTATTCTTCAGCATAAAAACAATGGCTATCTCTCCTCTGCTACTTTCCTAGACCTATCTAAAGCATTTGACATGGTCCCACAAACAACTTATCTCTGTCCTCAATAACCTATCCTTCTCACAATCAGTCACCAACTGGTTTCAGAGTTACCTGTCTGACCGCCAACAATCCGTTGTATGGCAGAATGACATATCTCCCCAACTACCTGTCTCCATAGGGGTTCCCCAAGGATCCATCCTTGGACCCCTACTCTTCTCTGTTTACACCAATAATCTAGCCTCTGCCACCAAACATGGCACACTCATCCAATACGCAGATGACTCGACCATCATCTGCTCAGCCCAGTCCCTACCCAAACTGCAAAAAGTCACACAGGAAGCCTTTTCCTCTGTTGAAACATGGTTATCCGATGCCCAATTAATACTCAACCCAAAAAAAAACTAAACTACTCATCTTCCAACCCACCAAACATACTCAAGACAACTCTCACTTTAACATCACAGCAAAAGACAACACCACTATATACCCAACTAACACGCCAAATTGCTAGGAGTGAAAATAGACAATAAACTAAAATTTGACATTCACATATCCATGACCATAAAAAAAGTCCACAAAAAACTAGGAGCATTATACAGAAATAAACAATTTCTCACCAAAGCAGCAAAGATTTCAATAGCAAATTCCCACCTTATCTCCACCCTACTTTATGCCTCTCCAATATATACCAACCTAAGGCAATGTGATCTAAACAAGCTAGAGACCTGCTACAACAAAATCTCCAAATTCGCCACAGGGGCATCCTACCGTAGTCACCACTGTCTCTCACTTGCTGAACTGGGCTGGCTTGAACTCCCTCACCTCCTTCAGTGGTATCAACTCTCACTCGCCCACAAACTAGTAAACCATCCACTAAATGTCCCATCCCTCCAGAATCTACTCCAACCCTATCGCACCACCAGACCACTAAGATCCAGCAACAAAAATCACTTGCAGATCACTAAAGCCAATAACTCTGCTGGTGAAGCACTGTTCTCTTGCGCCATAGCCAAATTATGGAACTCACTGCCACCCACAATTACCTCCGTACCTTCATGCACCCACTTCAAAACTTTATTAAAAGCGCACCTAAAACATGCTGGCTATGCCCTTGCAACTCCCACTCTAATATCATCCACCCCATCCAACTACTACCTTTCTTTCACCTCCACTAACTACCTTGATGATAGCAAGCTCAGATGCTCATAAGCCTAGTACTTATTATACAGCAGGAACTTCTCATTGTTACATTTGTTAATGCCTGTTATGTACTTCACAGATAAAGATTCTAGTTGTCTACTGATGAACTATGTTCTTCATCTGTAAATATGTTGTAAGAAATTTCTATGTTAAATTGTTAATCGCTATGTAATCCAATGTAACTACTGTTTGTTTATTTTGGAGCTTTTCTCCCCCAGGCCTCCGCTGAAAATGGACCCACATCCAGTCGGACACTCCCGGTCAACAAATTTAAATAAATAAATAAATAATAAATAAAATGCAGACGCCCCCTCCCCCCTTCACAACAGAAAGAGCCCAAACCAACCCTGCCCCTGCGACTGTCCTTAACTATCAAACAAATCATGAAACAAAAAGACAAAGCATGGAAGATCTGGACAAAAAAATAAAACAGCTCCTACTTTACTAGCATATAGACAACTAAGAAATCTAACAAAACAACTTATCATCAAAGATAAGAAAACCTGATACTCAGCTAATCAAAACATGCACACTAATAATCCAAAACTGTTCTCAGTCTCAATAAACTGTTAAATCCAGAGCAAGCTATGAAGCCAACACCAAACATACAGAAACAAATTATTACCATAGCCAACCAATTATATACCCATTTTATACAGACATTACAGTCATTAACCAACCAGGTGATTAATCAAGCTCCTGAGGTCCCTACTCAATCAACTAACTTCCTTCAATGTTTCTCCTTCCAATCAAAATCAAAATTAAAGCCTGCTACAACTGCCTCTCACAGTCTATCTGGCACCTATCTTAAAACAGCAACTGAGACTATTGCAAATCGATTTTCAGTTCTGATAAACTGATATATGTCTAAAAATAAAGTTCCCTTGCTAAGGAAATCATTCATTATACCACAGAACAAGGGTGGGATCATTACAGATCTTTCAAATTATAGGCCAAATGCCATTTTCTCTCTCCTATCAAAAATATTAGAAAAATAAATTCATAAGCAACTTATCAACTGTCTAATAGATATCCAGCTTATTATGCCTTCATCCCAATATGGCTTCCATCCTCATCACGTACAGACAGACACAAAGTCATAAAATATCAAGATTTGCTGGCAAAAACAACAGCAGTTTGGAGGAAAGATACCCAGATAGTTCTAACAGTGGTAGGAATAGTCTAACAAAAAATAATTTATTGTCATATTTAGATATGCTACCAGTACATGTAACTCCATACAAATTGCAGGAGGAGTCAGTTCTGGGCACATTGTGGGTGCTGCAAAAACACTTTGGCTAACATCAAAGATGGAATCAGTACCGTACAACAGTGGCTATGTTCTGTTGTTTTGCACCTTCACAGCCACTGTAGTTAAGGTAGTATGTTGAGGGTGGTGATAAGCAAGTCATGGATGTGCATGCAGATAGATTTAGATTGGGTGTATAATAAACTACTGATAACTTCCATTTTATTCAACAAATACTAATTTCATGAACTTTAAATATACCCTGACTTATTAATGGGGTCTATTCCCATCATGGTATTAGAAACCCAAAAGAATTGGGGAAATTACAAAGAGTAAAAACCTACTTCATTGACATAACCAGAAGACGTATAATCCCTGCTTTATTGGTGCCATCTCTCCTGAATGCTGCCCCAATCTTCAGTAAATTTCATGTCTCACAATTATCCAAACTTGAGCAATGTTATAATAAAACAGCCAAATCTGCAGTAAACTACAACAACAATAAAAACCCACCAATGCCTAGCCCTCAGAGAATTACACTGGTTAGAACTAACACATCACCTAGCTCTTTCTTAGTTAATAAGACAGAAAAATTGCCCAGCCCTTAACAACTTATACAACCACTACTTCCAATAGAATTTACGTTCTAGAGAAAAATCAGTAATCACTATCACCAAATCATCTAATACTGCGGGTAACTCTCTATATTAAAATAGTGAAGTTAAATTATAGAACCACACCCCACTACCACTGAAATCCATTCTGAATGCAAACTCATTTAAAACTCAAGTAGAACTTTACCTGCTAAATCAATGGATCAGCTCCTGTACATCTCCAGGATAAATGTCAATTTTATCTTCAGCTTGTCATATCATCAAGCCATTTAGCTTCACTCAGAATCCTGTACCCGCCAACCAGGCTTCACCAATACTAGAACAGTTTCACTAGTATCCCCAGCTGTATACATTGTTTTGTGACACTGCTCCCCCAGCTCTATACTTCTTTCTAATTTTTCCAAATCTTTTGGGTTTCTAATTCCATGACGGGAATGGATCCCATTCCTAAGTCAAAGTATTATTTAAGTTCATGAAATTTATATTGTTTCAATCTTTGATGTCAGCCAAAAGTGTTCTTCGCAGCACCCGCAATGTGCCCAGTAATGACTCCTTCTGCAATTTGTACTGGGCTACATGAATGGGTAACATATCTAATTATGACTGTAAAATCTTTTTTATAAGACCTGTTGCTCCTACTACTATTGGAACTGTTTGGGTATCTTTCTTCCACGTTGCTCTCGTTTCTGCCTGCAGATCCTGGTATTTTATGACTTTGTGTCTCTCTGTACACAAGACACTATAGTCACTGGGTGTGGCGATTTCAATGATCAATGCTACTTCTGTCTTCTTTTCTTGGACCACTATATCTGGTTTTCTTGCATCTATCTTTTGAACTGTTGGTAATGGGTGATCCCATGTGATATAGACTTCATCATTTTCTATGATACCTTGTGGCTCATGTTTCCAGTGTTTTTCAGCCACTTTGATACCATAATGTTTGCACAATCGCCAGTGCAACAGTCTCTCCACATTTTTATGCCTTTCAGTATACAGTCCTTCTGCCATTAGTATGTCAAACCAGCAACAAGGTGTGTGACTGTTTCCAATTCGGTTTTACAAAACTTACATTTGTCTGTTTCTCCCACATGCTGAATGGACTTTGTAAAGCAGCATGTACGTAGCCCACTATCTTGGGCTGCCAATATTAACCTTTCATTTCTTGGTTTGAATTCACCTCTCCTTAACCATTCCTGCATTTGTTCCTGATCAACATGAGATTTTTCCATAGGTTTTCTATACTTGCAACTATATTTATGTTTTTTCCACATTTCTTGCCTTCTCATCTGGTCCTTCACCTTATATTCTTTCTTTTGTTTTTTTAGCACATTCAGTTGTTGCCTGGTTTTTATCTACTTCTGGTCTGATTTCCATTCCTGCTTGTTGTTGATATGCTGCTGCTAGATTAAGCAGAGACGTCATCTTAGATTTATTCTCCTCATGTTTCAAAACTTTCACTACATTTGGATCTTGTGAGGTCAGTAGATATGTGTGGAGTCCCATGATTGCACATCAGTACATGTAATCAATTTCAAGGAGGCCCATCCCTCCTTCGGAATGGAGACTATATAATCTTGGTATACACTGATTTTTATAAATCATTTGGTGAGCATGAAGCATCCTTGTTTTAATATCCAATCTATCCAATGCTTTACTATACTTTTGATATAAACCCTGTGATGGCCCTGTATATGATTTTCTCTGAACCTGTTTTGCACCTACCCCACCTGATAACTATATTAATGTTTTCTGCCATACCTAGTTATTTCCGTCCTCTGAATTTCATTACATTTCTAAGCACTCGTCACATGATCTATTACCTGTCTGAGAAACCCACTAAGGCACCTCTTCAAATGCTCAATGTTCAACATCCACTAATGCACAAGTATCTTCACATGAAAGTAACAGCTGCCTCTGCTTTCACATGAGTGTAATCCAATTAGCAAATGTATGTGTAGGTCTTAATGTACATTATTTAAAATCTGTCCATTTATATTACTGAATGTGTTCTTAATAATGTCCTCCTCTGTAAAGTTTATTTTGACTAAACCCATTTGGACAAACCTGGTAAACAAAAGCAAAATAAAAATAAATAAATACAATGTGCATGTGTGTCTGTGTGTAAGTGATTTTTGTGTTTATAGTGGTACAGGGTAAACTCCTAACAGCCCTGGCTAATCTGTTTTGCATCATCTTTCACTTCCCAATGTTACAGTATGCATGGCAGGAGAGGCTTGTAACTGTTGATTTTCCATCTAATCATGTCCTACATAATTACCACTGCTTATCCATCCACAACCCATTTTTTCCAATTTTGGACATGGGATCAGGGTGTGACATCAACAGTGACAATCATATTTATTTATTTGCATTTGTTTACGGGGAAGGTCCACTGGGCCAAAAGTACCCATTTCAGTGCAGACCCGGGGAGAAAAGCTCTTCAATGAATTATCCTTGTTTCCCGTCTTTCCTGACCTAGAGTAGTCCAAATACAGGCTTTGCTGTATTCTGGACTTTTGGAAAGTTCCTGTGTTGCCCATTTCTTTTCTTGGATAAAGGGAGGCTTCTTTGTTCACCAGTGGCAGTGGGGAGCTTAGAGCAGCCTCTCTATCCCTGAAGGAGTGTTCCCAGCACGATAATCTGGTAGTCTATTGGTCGTTTTGAGCCAATTTCTAGCTCTTTCAAGTCCCCCTGTATAAAACCCGCTTTGGCACGTTTTTTGCGCTTGTTACTACTCAGCCAAGCTCCTCGTGGTCCTGCAGAGTGGTGCTAGCAGCAGAGAGCCTAAAAGAGCGACTGCTAACCTGATAAAAGTGTTTTTTTTTTGCTGCTACTACCTGAATGACTGTCCGATCTAGCTAACCTGCAAGTATTTCTGCTTCTTGAACTGTTTTAAACTGTTTAAAGTTGTTTTTGCACCTGCACTTTTAAAGTTTGTCCTGTTGGTTGCATTTACCTGTTGAGGCTACACACTCAAGTGTGCTAGCCTGTGTTACTTATTTATTGCACTTTCCTGCTGTTTGTTGCAAAAAAAGAAAGAAAAAAAAAATTATCCTTGTTTCCCATCTTTCCTGACCTAGAGTCGTCCAAATACAAGCTTTGCTGTATTCTGGACTTTTGGGAAGTTCCTGTGTTGCCCATTTCCTTTCTTGGATAAAGGGAGGCTTCTTTGTTCACCAGTGGCAGTGGGGAGCTTAGAGCAGCCTATCTATCCCTGGAGGAGTGTTCCCAGCACAAGAATCTGGTAGTCTATTGGCCATTTTGGGCCAATTTCTAGCTCTTTCAAGCCCCCCCTGTATAAAACCTGCTTTAGCATGGCTTTGTGCGATTTTGTGCATAGCGCAGCATCGGGCAACGCTGCTTAATTGGGTTTAAACCATTCTTGGCTCCACAAAGTCTGCTCTTCACTTTTTCCCTTAGAACTGATCTAGTTCTCATAATAAACACCCTATTCCTACTCTAAAGCCTGGCACTTGCTCACTAAAGCAATTATATAAGTTAGCACTAAAGAATTAAAAGCACTACACCCTCACAAATTATAAAGGAATTCCCAATACTATTCTAGCATGTCCAAAGGTCAGTTGTCAATCTCCTCTCCGGTCCAGCTGGTGAATCTGGGAATCTTGAGGCAATGTTACAACTGCCTCACGTACACAGACAACCCTCTCCTCCTCCCAACAAATTCCAACACATCTGAGAGATGCAACCATATAGCCAAACTGGAGGCTAAGCTCTCTCAACTCAGTACTGGTGTAACCAGTCAGGAGGAGAAGGAAACCACACTCACTACAATTTCAGTCTCACATAGACCTACCACAACAGCAAACCAAACACATAAACACACAAAAACATACTCGGAGGCTCTACATAAAAATCTGCCTAAGCAACAGAGACCTCCAAAGCAGACAGCCAAGCAACCACTACCCCAAAACGAAACACGTGCAACACATAGCTCACAAAGCCAGTGTGCTGAACAGTCACAGCCCTTAAGGCTAAACAACACACCTGATACACTTGTAATAGGTGACTCTATCGTCAGGCACATTGACGTCCCGCTCACCAGGCTGAACAAGGAGAAGGTCACGGTGAGCTGCCTGTCGGGCGCTAGGATCCGCCACATAACACAAGCACTCAGGTCACTCCAAGGCAAGTACAAATATGACTCAGTCATTGTCCATGCTGGTGTGAATGACGTGAGACGTACCTCCCTGGACTACATGAAAAGAGACATAGAGGAGCTCTCTGAGCATGTAGCCCAGGCCGGTATGACCCTGACCTTAAGTAGCATCTTACCCTCACCAAGAATGATGCCACAATATGAAGACAAGATGATCAATTTCAACAACTGGCTTAAGTATTGGTGTCATTCAAAGGGGATCCAATGCCTATCAGCCTGGGATGACATGCTCGACAAGCCATGATGCTTCGCTAGAGACGGCTTGCACCTGTCACCCCTGAGCTTTCGGATATTGGCAAAGGCTCTTGCCACCCCCATAGTGCCTTTTTTAGGCAAGGCTCAAAAGACAAATCCACCTCCATAGGTATCACAAGGGATAAGAAACTAAGAGTAATGCTACTCAATGCCAGAAGTCTAAACCTCAAGATGCACGCAGTCGAAACTCTCCTTAGCATGGAGAACATTGATATCTGTGCAGTAACAGAAACCTGGTTCAAGGCTCCCGAGAGCACCCCAGCACTACCAGGTTATACCTCATACCATGTTTTTCGGCCTCAAAACTTGGACTGAACCACAAAAGGAGGGGGAGTATCAATATTCATCAAAGATACCCACACCTCCAGGTTGGTGGCACAGCACGAAGCATCAGAGACTATCCATGTGCAACTAACAGTGGGTAAAACTGCCTTCCAGTTTATAGCCTGCTACAGACCACCCTCCCAAACCCAGGAAGCCCACTCGGCCTTCCTGAGAACACTGGAAAATATGAAGGTCTCTCCAAACACCATTATATTGGGCGACTTCAACTACCCAAACATAGACTGGGAGCATTACTCTAGCTCCAACACCCTAGCCCAAAGGTTCCTAGAATTTATAAACTCAAATGCTATGGAACAGCTTGTTACCACTCCCACAAGAGGGGAAAACATACTGGACCTGATCATCACCAACATGGGGACTCTGTACTCCAGGCCAGAAGTGTATCCCTCATTGGTAAGATCAGACCATAAACTAATCTCACTAGATATTCACATCTCGACCCCACCCCATGCCCAGAAAACCACAGTGAAAAACTTCTCTAAAGCAAATTTCACAATCCTCAAAACCGAAGTGGAATCCTTCAAAGCCCCCGGGCCTGTGGAAAATACGTCCCAGACCACAGAATCCTTTATAAACACATTCTATGAACACCTTCAGGAATGCATGGATCATGCAATCCCAAACAAAACCAAGACCCAATCCTCCAAAGGCAGGCATCCTGTCTGGTGGACCCCAGCCATAAACAAATTATACAATAGAAGGAGGAAGCTACTACATGATAGAGCAAAATCCCAAAAAGGGAAGGCATCTCTGATCAGTATTAGCAAAAAACTATGGGCACTCATAAAATCGTCTAAGGCCAGCTTCGAGAGAAAAATTGCACAAGACACTAAGGATAATCACAAGGCTTTCTTTAGTTATGTTAGAAACCTGGGTGAGAATTCCCAGATATGCTCAGAATTAGTCCAAAATGACAAAAAATACACCGAACCCACAGACATTGCCAACATCCTAGCTGACAGGTTCAGCGCAAACTTCTCCCCCCCTTCCCCACCAAAAGGGCAAATATCTATCCCAGCAGAGTGCTGCCCCCCTGACATCTCAGATGCTCAGGTAAGAGCCGCCCTCTCCAAAGCAAAAAACACAGCATCAATGGGACCAGATGGTGTCCCAGGCTGCGTCCTACATGAACTCCAAGAAGAACTAAACCCAAACATAAAACTACTGTTCAATCTCAGCCTTACTACAGGATATGTACCCAAAGAGTGGCGTACAGCAACATTGGTCCCTCTCCACAAAGGTGGTGCCTCAACAGATTCTGGAAACTATTGCCCCATAAGCCTGACTAGCATGTTCTGCAAAGCTATGGAAAGGATCATCATGGACCTCATAAATAAAGATATTGGGGACATACAGACACTGGATCCTATCCAGTTCGGCTTTGTTAAGAGCAG
Source organism: Protopterus annectens (assembly GCF_019279795.1). Taxonomy (NCBI): domain Eukaryota; kingdom Metazoa; phylum Chordata; order Ceratodontiformes; family Protopteridae; genus Protopterus; species Protopterus annectens. The sequence goes on along the minus strand of NC_056748.1, from coordinate 153,385,720 downwards.
ATCCTGCCTCTTAAACCTGTTCGATTTCTTTGAAACAGTCACCAAAGCCATTGACGAGGGGAAGGTGGTCCACACAGCCTACCTGGACCTCGCAATAGCCTTTGATACAATACCCCACTCGGGCATTATAGATAAGCTCACCAGCTTAAACATAAACCCCTATGTCACTAGATGGGTTGCAAACTGGCTCAAGGACAGAACCCACATGGTTAGAATTTCTGGAGCCATGTCAGACTCCAAACCAGTTACAAGTGGCATCCCACAAGGCTCAGTCCTGGGACCTCTCTTGTTCGGTATATATTTCTCGGAGGTACAGGCCAACACAGAAGGACTGTGGCTGACCAAGTTCGCAGATGACTGCAAACTTTGCGCCATAATCGACTCTCCAGCTGACACAAGCATCCTACAAAAGGGCCTCATAGAAACAGACAACTGGTGCCAGAGCCATGGCCTCAAGCTAAACGCCAAAAAGTGTATAGTCATCCCCTTCGGCAAAAACAAAGTGCCCACAAATTACCACATAGATGGTAATCCATTAAGTACGGAAGAAGTAAGTAGGGACCTGGGGACTCAAGTTGATAGCAATCTCTCATTCGACAACCACGTGGCCAAAGTGGTTAGAAAATCATTTTATATAACCCACCTAATCATGACGGAATTCACATCTAGATCAGGGGAGGTCATCGTGCCTCTTTACTCATCCCTCATCAGGCCCATAATTGAGTACAATGCCCCTTTTGGGATGTACCTTACCAGACACCTGCAGCAACTGGAAAGACCCCAAAAGTACCTCACCAAGAGGATCAAAGGGCTCAAACAGATGCCATATGATGCCCGGTTAAAGAAACTCCAGCTCTACTCAGTGGCATATCGCCTGCTCAGAGGCGATCTGTGCCTGACGTACAAAGCCATGTCCAACCCGGAATTAACGGACATGCTGCACCTCAGAAAATCCAAATCCCATCGAGCAATGCGCTCGAGAAACTTGAACCTCAGCACTGAAATAAATAGGACATGCTGGAGGGACAGATTCAAAACCCAGAGGCTCCCTTCACTCTGGAATAAAATCCCAGTCCAGGTTAGGCAGAGTCCCTCATTGACTGTCTTCAAGAGGAATCTTCATGAGTGGATGGGAGATCGTAGATTTACTCCGGGTATCACTTCTGTGTCACTGTTAGACAGATGCACAGTATACTAACCTCGAAAAAGGGCATAGCAAAATTAATTTTAAAATGGGTGGTGAAAGCCAAACACACTCTGGCTAGGCTTGTAAATGCCCTAGGGCAGATAGCCTAGTATGAACCTATGAACCTGTAAATACATAAATTTGAACAGCAAACCTTGAGAACAATGATTTAAACAATTCATGTGTTTGAATAGCAAACACCAACAGGATAGCATATTACAATACTATAACAACCGATTTCACAGTATACAGTCTTTTTTGTACAATTCTAAAGGAATGAAGTAGTAGAAGGTAGATGAAAAGTCAGGTTATAGGTTGTGAGGAGCTAGTGCATGAGCATAGCCACTTGGGGGAGAGATGTTGTCTCAAAGATTTCTTGAAGAAAGAAGCATTCCTAATGGATCTGAGCTGGGGTGAGAGAGCAGTGGAAATGGAGTGGACCATTTGACCAGAGGAGTGATTTGCTTTTCCTACTTGTAGGATCATTTGATTTTCAGAGTGGAGAGGTTTGTTAGGGTGGTATAGAGTGAATAGAGAAGAAAGGGAAGGGCAGCTGGATGGATGAAATATTAGTTTGTTTGCAGTTGACAGTTGTACTTTAGTTTATGGGCGGTAGTTAGTTGTATGTTAGTTTGTGGGCAGTTGCTAGTTGTATATTAGTTTATGGGCAGTTGTTAGTTTTATGTTAGTTTGTGGGCAGTTGTTAGTTGTACATATGTAAGATGATCAGGAAGTTCCAGCAAGTTTAGTAGCCGAAGAGAGGTGCAGTGGTGAGAGAGATGTTGTCTATTGGTGATAAACTTAGCAATTTTATTACAGTAAGAGTCTAGTTTGGTTTTAAGACTGGCCTGTATGTTGGTGAAGAGAGGAGCACCACAAAGAAGTCATGGGAGAAGGAAGGAGGGGGCAACGGGTAGTTCTGAGGAGTAATTTAGGAAGGTTTGGTGACGGTATACCATACCTAGTTTTTGGGGTGTTTTTTTAATGTTGCTGTGTATATGCAAGTTGAAGGTTAGGTGTTCGTCTACAGTGACCACAAGAAGCTTAGTGTGTGTGACTACTGTGATAGTAGTGTTATCTTGGGAGAGAATAGTGAAAGAGCCTTCATTTATAGTAGTGGACTCCTTAGGGGTATTCATTTGTTTCTTTTAGGGTTTAAGGCAAGATGGTTGTTGGCCATCCATATTTCGGTGGAGCTGAGAGCTGACTGAGTGAGTTTTAGGAGTTCGGGTGGAAAATTAGCAGTGCAGATGATAGTGGAGTCATCTGCATATTGGATGACTGTACCTTGGGTGAGTGTAGAGCGGAAGTCATTGATAAAAATGCTGAAAAGCAGAGGCCCCGGGATAGACCCTTGGGGTACTCCAGTGGTGGTGTTGAGGAAAGGAGAGAAAGAGTGTAGCCATTTAGTAGCTTGTTCCCTGTTTGTGAGGTAGTTAGTAAACCAGTTTAAGGTGCAAGGAGAGACAGTTTTATAAGAAGAACGGAATGGGAGATAGTATCAAAGGCTTTGGGCAGGTCAAGAAGTAGACAGGAGACTAGTTTTCCGATGTCTCAAGCCCAGTTGACAGAGTCACAGACTATAAGAGCTGTAGTGGTACTATGCCCAGCTCTAAAACCATGCTGGGTTGCTGATAGCAGGTTATTGTTAAGTAGAAAGTGTTGGAGTTGGCTGTGAATACAATTTTCTAGGATTTCTGAGATGGGAGAGAGAGTGGCAATGGGTCGGACGTTGGTGATGTCTGTGTCGTTACCGCCTTTGTGCAGTGGGAGGATGAATGCTATTTTCCAAATGGTGGGAACATAAGTCTCTTTGATGGACCTGTTAAGAAGTAAACTGACAGGATAGGCAATGTAGTTTGCAGCTATTATTAGGAATTCTGGGGGCAGGTTGTCAGGGGGCAGTAGTAAAGGTTTAAGTTTGAGAAGTACTTTCTTTACTATGGCAGTAGGGATGGGTGCTAGAGAGAAGTTATATGAGTGGGGAAAGAAAGTATTTGTAGATGGGGGGGGGGTCATATGGTTTAAGCTGGTTATGAGGGAAAGTGGTGGTAAGCTTGGCTATATAGCGCCACTGTTTACAACTCAAAGTGACTAACCCTACCACAGTTGTTCTCCAATACCACACATATTGGGTTGCCACAATAAATGCTATTAATTTTCATCGTCCCCTTGTACTGGATCCTTTTTTGGATTTATATTCATATTGGTTTGATCCGTGTACTCTGTCTTCCCTGTGTGCATTTGGTTTTGCCAGAAAAACAAAAGACACAGAGAAACCCACAGTAACACTGGGAGGAATTTGCAGACTCCACACTGAAGGCATCTTAAGTAAGAATCAAACTGGGGAACGTCTTGCTGTGAGGAGACAACACTGTCCACTGCAGCACTTTGATTGGTCTCTGCTTAAGAAAACTATCCTTGCATTCAGTGTGATGTGCACTACGACTTGCACCTGTCTGATGTGCTACAAGTTTCACCTGTCTGATGTGCTACCAGTTGTACCTGTCTGATGTGCTACAAGTTTCACCTGTCTGATGTGCTACAAGTTTCACCTGTCTGATGTGCTACAAGCTGCAACTGTCTGATGTGCTACAAGTTTCACCTGTCTGATGTGCTACAAGTTTCACCTGTCTGATGTGCTACCAGTTGCACCTGTCTGATGTGCTATGGTTTGCACCATTCTACTGTGCTACAATTTGCACCTGTCTGATGCACTACAGTCTGCACCTGTCTGATGTGCTACAAGTTTCACCTGTCTGATGTGCTACCAGTTGCACCTGTCTGATGTGCTATGGTTTGCACCATTCTACTGTGCTACAATTTGCACCTGTCTGATGCACTACAATCTGCACCTGTCTGATGTGCTACAAGTTGCAACTGTCTGATGTGCTACAAGCTGCAACTGTCTGATGTGCTACAAGTTGCACCTGTCTGCTGTGCTATGTTTTGAACATGTCTACTGTGCTACAAGTTGCACCTGTCTGATGTGTTGCAATTTGCACCTGCCTGATTTTTAATGCTCTTTATCACAACCACTAATTAAAATTAGGTACTGCTAAATAAGAGACCTGCTGTCATTCATAGTTCTTCTCAGATTGGTGGATCATAAAAACTGTAATCGCAAGAATTCTGCACAGTAAGAACAACTTATAACAACACATTTGGAATGTAAACATCTCAACAACTTACAGAAGAGCACTGACCACACATTCAGGATTGGAGGTGTCAGAAATGCCACCAGTTAGTAAACAAAGAAATGAATAAATAAATGAAAATATAGGCTGCCATGAGCACATGCATAGCTATTGCTGCTCTCCCAAATGGCTCCATTCTGTCACTGCGAGGACAGCATTACAGCAATAAGCATAAGACAGGTTGAGAGGAAGATGCAGGTGAAATAAAGCAATGGTAACATAACACATTAATTTTTCTGTAAGTGCAAACAGTGTCCTGTCACATGTACTCTGGAGTGTGACTCCTTTCCTTATGGATATTTCCCTTTTACATTTTCAAACAGAAATCTTATTTTATCTGAGAGTATTTCTGCACTTGAACTCTGTATATCTCAGAGGCTCTGTGAAAAATAAAACTGCCGTAGCATCAGCAAACTCACTCCATCATCAAGGTTCAATGCATAATCAAATGGGCTTTAACACTGATGCGTCAACAAACTCACTCCATCATCATCAAGGTTCAATACATGAGCAAATGGGCTTTAGCATCGATGCCGACTGAGACAACACATGGCAGATCGTAGGTCAACCCTGCCAAGTGTTCTGTCTCCAAATGTCCAGAATCCATTAGGCAACAAAACTGCAAAGTCTTGCAAATTGCCATCATGTACAGCAGCAACAGGACTGCAAAAGTGTTTGTGTCATACAACAAACCGTTAGAAATATAAAAGTACACTATATAATATAGACAAAAGCGGACGTCATCACCACTGTGCATTAGGAAATACATACAACAGTAGTTTTCTATTGACCTGCACAAAAAAGAAGGTGCATTCCCATCTGAACTTGTGACGATGAGATTCACTTCTAAAGCAGTTTGTGCAAACTACAGCTCCCTAGTGTGGAAAAGATGGAGGGAGTATATTAAAAATATAGCATCCTACAGAGGAAATCCTCTGTTCCCTGCAAAAAATAATCAACAGCAAGTAACAGGAGAGGACAGACTGCTTAAGGCAGAGCAAAAGAATCGCAGAGAAAAACAAGGAAAATGCCTCTCCCAGAATAGCTTGTTTACCAAAAGCACATTACGTAACTAAAGCCATAAGTAATCAGGAGAACATACAAGCATGAAAAATTCTGCTCAACACTTCATATTCTGACAACATTAGCTATAAACAATGACAAAGAGAATGTGAAGGAAACCAGTGCCGACCCAAACTCACAAGGGAACAAACTGATGACACGATGTAATACCACTGAGTCAGTCCTTCCGTATCATACCGGGTAAGGATTGTAAACGTGGCCTACAAACAAATTCCTTTCCTTCAGAAGTGGATTTCAAAAGCAGCATCTTTCATTTTGGGCTCCCGCTTTTTTCTACATGACCCCCCTCTCCTCATCCATAAAACAAAAGTTGACTGTTTTTGTGACATGCACTTTGGTAATTATAAGAAGAAACTTTCCATTTGCATACTATTAAAAATAAAAGCGTATGTATGCACGCTGAAGGAACAAATGCTTTTTACATGACTAATGAAATCCTGTTTGCATTGGACATTAGTTTGCCAAATCAGACAGCTGTGATGGGGAAAATAATCATGCTTTAGGCATCCACTCCTTGGGCACCAAAGAGAGACCCAGCACCTGTACTTATTGAATTTCTGCTTGCCCTCAACAGTGTAAATCTAGAGCAATAGCAAATCCGTAGTTAAGGGCAGTAACACCACAACATTTAAAAGCTTCCCTAGATACCAGAAGAATTAAAAAACAGGAAACCATCTGTAATTAAGTCAGTCATTTTGCATTAGGATTTTGGTGAAACCCCAAACCCTAAAACTTTGCTGTTGTTGCCAATGATGTAACCAGAATTCCTTAGTGAAATTACTGTCTGGCAATGCAAACTTTCTTATTTACTCTCTCAAAAACTGACTTGGAAACAGCCCTGGTTTAGAAGTGGTCTGGATGCAAGAAAGCACTCTGTTGCATTCTAACACAATAACTGCATTACTGCAAACGGTCAGTCGATGCACATTATGGTACACGTTTGCCTGTGTAACAATTACTTATGCTTTCCAAAAGGAAAATACTTTCTGATGGAAGTCATCCCATATGGTTATTAAGACACAAACTATAAAGGTATCTGTCCCCTGCTGATGTGTACAAGCATTCCCAGTCATTCTTTAAATACAGATTATCACAATATGCATGAATACAGACAATACAGTTTACAACATATTATTCCTTAGAACACATTTATTATAGTTCATTATCATCCTTTTAACTAATTAATACCTAAACAAAACATGTTCTGAAAACACACACTGTATAGACATATTTATAAATATGTTTAACTATCTCACATTTCCTCAAAAGGTGCGGCCAACCATTCTGCAGAGGCCCAAAGAAGCACGCAAAATGTGTGACGTGGTTTTATGTGGAACCAGGCAAAATGAAGACGGAATGTGCACTTCTTGTGAAGCAAGACAACGTTTGTTTTTCTTTTTAAGTATGAGGTGTGTGTGTGTGTGTGTGTGTGTGTGTGTGTGTGTGTGTGTGTGTGTGTGTGTTTGTGAAACAGATACACAGAGAAAAAAACATTTGAGTAGCACAAGCCTTTTTTTGTAGTAGCTTTTCTAAGGTCTGAGTACGGGCCATGCCAAGAGAATCCATGACCTTATGATTGTTACAGTGAAAATTTAAATATTCCACTATGAAAAATCTGAAATATCTTAACATTGCCACTGAAAGCAATGCTTTATACTAAAGGTTATATACAGTGTCTGCAAACAGAGCTGGTGTTTCTCTGTTGCTTTTTGGTTTCCTACCAGATACATGCAACACTTTCGTCTTTCTAAAAACTCTTTCACATTTTTGAGTTGGTCTATTAAAAAAAGACATAGCAAAAACAAAGCTAAACTACCCCTGCTTCAATCTGCAGGGGCATAGCACAGTCAAAACTGGAGTTTCTTCACATTTTAGCAATACATGTGAAGTCACAACAGCTTGAAACAAGCCTGACATTGTTAAATCAAGGAGTTAAATATAACAGCAACTGCAATCAGACGATGAAGAAGCTAAGCTGCTAACACCAGAATCTTTTCTTTCAAAATCAGTGCAGAATGATAGTGTTGAGCACAGTTAAATAACAAGCCACGAGTGATCATTTATGGGATGATGTTTAAACATGATTCATGTCATGTGCAATTCTGCACTAATTAATATGGGGGATCTTTGGTGGACTAATGGTTAGGATTTGGCATTCTCACCACCACTACTCAGGTTCGATTCATCATCAGGAAATTTTAATAGACTGACTTGGGGATTGACATAATAATTAAGATTTTTTACCTTACAGACACAATGTACAGGATTCGATTCTCACCTTTGAAAGGAAAACTGGCTGGGTTTAAAGTGGTCCACAATAGCAACTAGCCTGGTACTTGCATATGAAATTAAGAAACAGGCAGCAAGCTTGCCTTGGATGCTGGAAGGTCTGAACACCAAGGATTTTATTCCCACAACAGATAGTTATATTCATTTGTTTTGTACCGACTCTGCAGTGCAGCATAGTAGGGTGTTGTACTCCGAAGTGCACTGTCCTTTAGATGAGGTTTTAAACAGAAGTCTCTCTGCCTGACTTGATGACAAATCAGAAGGACGTGAAGTATCCACAGCACTTATTGAATAGATTAAGGTTCCTTATGGGTGTCAGTGGAGATGGTTAAAGCTGTGAGTTGCTAATGAGTGGCTTTTTGTAGTCGAAGGTTTGAGTCCCTCAACCTGTTTATGCCTAATGTCACTTAACCAGGCAATACTCTGGGGTACTTGGTAAATTTGGATAGGATCCTCAATGGTCTCCCGGACTGCAGGCCTCATAACTGCCTATTAGGTATGAACTGGCTAATATTTTTAGTTTTCCTTTCTTCTCTTATCTTCATTACATCGTCAAGATTATCTGGCTAGTATTTTTTTTTTTTTAGTATTTCCTTTCTTGTCTTATCTTCAGTACATCTTCAAGAGTACCTCTACTAAACATACTGTATGAACAACAATCATATGTTACTACTTGCCATACTTTTAATTGCGTATAAACCACTATGTTTATGTAAATGTCTTATGCAATCGTATGTTATTATCTGCTATATTTTATAACTGCATGTGTAAACCACAATGCTCATGTAAATATCTTATGTATAGTATGTTAGCAATTGTTCTGGAGCTTTTCTCCCTGGGCCTCCGCTGAAAACAGACAGCTCTGTCCAGTCGGACCTCCCTAGTAAACAAATGTAAAATAAAATAAATAAATAACTTATGGTGCTATTTTCTAGTTTCCAACCCTAGCAATAAACATCATTAATGTCTTCAGCAAATCAGAGCGCTTCAACATTGCTCTGTAGAAGAAGTTTCTGCTTTGACGGAGTTTTTCTGGCTGGATCGTATCTGCATCTATAGTGAGACTCATGATTGTTGTTTTCTTTAAACTTTATTTTGTATCCACCCATGAAATTAATGTACATTAGTTTTTTTATATACTGAGCCCAATATGAATAATTATATCTCATTTAATCAACACGATTATTCAAACCCAAAACACCTAAACCTTGGGAGATCACTAATGAAAGCAAGCAAATCCCAAGGTCACAAAAGCAGAGGAAAGGCCCTGCCATCATCCACCAACTCTCTCTCTCTGTATGTGTATGTATATATATATATATATATATATATATATATATATATATATATATATATATAGACATGCATACACATATATAGCTATATATCACCTGTGGGATCAAACTCGGGGTAGAGAGGGAACAAGTGATGAAAACCCTGCACTCACTTTCTCTGAATCTAGCCACCATTACAGGATATCTGCCATCTTTTAGAGTCGATGTTCAAAGCATTGATCAACTATGTGGTGACAAACAGTAGAACGCTCACTAGATTATTCAGTCATGTTACACTGATTACTCCAAACAAGGGTGAAACATGTTTAACTCTTGGATTCTGGCTTAATTGATTGATTAAAGATGTATGTCACAGTCCATTAAAGAGCCAGTCTGATGAAACACTTACATTTTCAGGTAAAATATGTACACTTCCCATGAGAAATATGTACACTTCCTACGATGCCATGAGAATTATGTACACTTCCCATGATGCCATGAGAAAAACAGATTTGCAAATATATTTGTACGGATAGTTCCAAGGGGCCTATATGACATTGTCTACTGTTCAGAAAGTCAAAAGTCATACAGCTGACACCATATGTTTGACTTTTCAAAACATGGAAGAATTTGTATGCAGATGACATTACAGGGGGGTCAGGGAAGTTACCCTATTCCCCACTGTAGTGCGATCTCTGAGTTGGTATATATAATTTGTAGGGGGTGTGGGGGAGTGCAGATTTCTGTTGTTTTTCTTGTTTTCAACTTTTCAGAAAGTTAAATATATAGTCTCAACCATATGATTTTTCGACTTTCCCAAAAGTCGACAATGTCATACAGACCCATTTCTAGGGGCTATAGTCACCCTCCATTTCAAACATCTACTCTTAGGTGCCAGTCCTTTCAATTATCTTCATATAAGCCCCGGTAACATGCTAATGGTGCTATACTGAAAGTGTTGGCATAATGGTTAAGGTATTTACTTAATAAACACAAAGTACTGGGTTTGATTCTCCCTCTGGGGAAACTGGCTGGGTTTAAAGTGGCCATCAATGGCAGCTGGTCTAGCACTTATCTCTTGACAACTTTTCTGTTGGTTACTGATGACAGAGTTGTAGTGGAAAACTGCACATCTGCTCTCGAATGGCTCCATATCAGAAGAGCAAGATTCATAATTGCAAATGCCACGGATATGGAAAAGAAAAACATGACCTCAAAAAAATCCAGTCAGTCTCAAAACTCACTGTATCACCATTAAAGCATGTACTGCCAGGAGCTCACTTCCTGCTTCTATCCAAGGTAGGGGCCATGCTATTGAACTCTGAGATGCTGCTACCTGGCAGCAGGATGGATACTCTCAGGTTCCAATTCATTGTATTTATTATTTATTTGCTTATTTTCATTTACAGTCACATCATTCCAACTGCCAGAATTACAGTCCTTGGAATTTCAAAAGGCATACAGCAGGAACACAATACATACCACAGGAATATCATTCTGATATGCAAGCAGATACCCACTTTAGCTTTTAGCTGATCCAAAATGCTGGCTTCTTTTTATTGGCTGTGACAAACCATTCTAGACCGATACCAAACATTCTGAAAACGTATTCAATTCTCCACCTGTTAATACAGCTGTTCTTCAACTTAACATAAGACCCTTAAGGCTAGGGCACGTCTCAAAACATCAAAAATGTAGTAATTTGCATGCATGCATTATATAATAAGACCCCACCTCTACTTGTTCTCCCAAGGGGCAGAGAAGAGATCAACATTTCCCAGTGCTTCTATGATATAACGTAGATGAAAATACAGGAAAAGATTTAAAGATTTATGCCTCTCGGCTCTTTTTCAAGATTATTTACTAAAACATGTTTACCTGTAAACCACAAAGCTATCTCATATTTCTGTATATCTGTGATGCTCTAACAATAGTAATAATAACATTCAAGGGAGTAGGGAAGGAATTCTGCCCTGAATAGTCTGGAAAGTTCTCCCATACATGTAAGCACAGCATGATAGATATCTTCTGTGTGTAACTTCCAGATGATCATCCACAAAATACATAAAGATCTTAATAATTTCCCAACAAATGAATTGAGTTCCCAGGGTATATAGGCTATTCAGCCTTATTTGTGTATTCAGATTTATATGCATTTAAGTTTAGCTTATCCTGTGCCGAACTGCAGAATGAAAAGGTTTTTAAAGAAGATAATGCTCTTAGCTAATTTAACCTAAATGATGTCAGCTTTGACTTTAGTATCACTCCTATAAAATTAAATCATAGAAATGCCAATGTATATCCATCCCCACGACACACTCCCCTTATTTTGGTGGCCACTGCTTGTAGCTCTTAGTTTAAAATCACCATTCCCTTTCAGTAACCCATTTATCTATCTAATGCAAGCTTATCAATTTCTGTTTCAAAATCATACTGTTAACTGATTCTAATACTTTACTTAAATGAACATAGACCATGTCCCTTATATCCGCAAATATACAGCCCTTATATTTCAGCCCCTAAAGAATGTTCTAATGTTTTCCCACCAGGATGTTTAGGAAAAAAAACACTTGTATAACAGAGGGAGACTCAAATCCCTGGCTAATAGGCCTGTAAGTGCTTGAATCACATTTGTGCCCAGTGCCCTTGCAGACTGGTCCCACTATGACTGCCATCCAAATGTCTGTAATTCAGTGTTCATGCAAGATTTTATTAAATAATATACATTTAATGCAAGCATGGTATGAACATGGTACAACCACCTGCATTTCAAAGGAGAAAGAAACAAATGAATTTCTAAGGACAATCACTGCAACTAAGCACATTTGTGAAGACAGGAGTATATATAGATGCAACTACTCTACAGAGCTGGCAATGCCAGTGGGCTTACACCACGTGAAGGAGGGAGTGACAGCCCCATGTTATGACCACTGCATGTTCAATCCCAATAGCTCGATTGGGCATATACATGACTGGCACTTGTCCAGTGGGGAACAAACAGGAAGAGTTAAGGGAGCAGCAATGTGGTTGGCCAGTGTAGTGCCCCCCCCCCAAACAAAAAAATTACTAAATAGCATATCTTAATGCCACAAATGATATAATAAAGGAATAAAATGATCAAAACAACACAGCCCAAAAGGATATTGCAGTTTACATAAAAATAACAAGGATAAAAGGATAAAAAATAAAACAATGTTTTTCACATGAGGGCCACAACTAAAATATATTATCTCCACAGTCAAATATCATCAAAACTCTGTTCCCCTCCTTTCACTGCCTGTTTGCAGAACTGTGATGCCCATGAAGAAACACAACTGAAAGTACAGTTCTAAGTACACAGCAAAACTTGCAGAAATTGCTAAAGTAAATTAAATCAGATTATGCTTTGGAAAACAAAAATATGCCAAAAATGACACTTGTGCACACTGTCATTTGATTTAATTACCACAAAATAAAGCAGTCAGTGAAACTGGCATTGATGTAATCTGCCTACTCCTCAGATTACTGTCTACATGACATACCTCTAAAATCAATCCAAGATAATTACTGTCATCACAATCTATACAATCAATAAGAAAACGTTAAAACGTGCCACACTGAAGTGAAGCAATAACACTGTCTGTACACTGTACCCTTACTGGGGCTTCCTTGCAGTAGATCACATGCAAATTGCGTGAGTTTCAACTTGTCATTTTTTATTCCCATCACATTTTCAGTATGAAATCACTGCTGGAGCAGTTTCTGTTGTGCACTTCCAGTGATTCAAGACTGTTTCAGGTTTTCTTTTTGCTCATGGTTGTAGAATCAGAGAGTTAGAATATATAAGTAAAACTGTGTGGGGATGTAACCTCCATACTGGACAGCAAGAAGGGAGATTGCCATTTGTAAAACATGGTTTTCACATTTTTCCTTCCTCAAGTTGAAGTTTTCACAGGTTTGTTAATCCTGGTGGGATCTTCAACTTGCTGTCTCAAAGAAATGTAGGGAGAGCCCATACTATGCATGGTCAACAGTTCAAGTGCCATTTACTCACATGTCGTTCATTATTTCTGCATTTCAAAACAGGCACAACACAGAGCTTGTCATTTGATGCCATTTAATCTCTGCTATACATGCAAACTTCAGCTCTTCACTGCAACTCACATACATGTTGCTCAAACTCTGAACCATAAAAAATCTGCTACAGTATTGAATAATCAACTGTCTACAGGATCATCAATTGTCTGTGGGATTATCTACCGTCTGTGATTACTCTGTGTTTATGAATTTGTTCTATTTTCTTTTTTTGTGAATCTCTTCACTGGGGTTGTGCCTGCACATGGCCTATTGTGAACAGTTACTACCCTAGTAAGCAAACTAAAATAAATAAATAAAATAAATAATCCTTTCTTTAAGGAGCATACCCATGCAAAAATCATATACAATAAACAAGGATATTTGTGTCATTGTTGTTTCGGATGTTTTGCTTTCATTTTATGGTTATCATTTGCTCTACGTACTAATTTAAGTCCTTTTTGCAGCAGCTGAGACCTCCAATATCAGGGATGCTAAATGGACTTGTGTCACCAGTGCTGGTGACAATTATGTTATCCAGCAACCAACAAACTGGTGTTGCAGTGCTATATTAAGCAGCAGAGTATGCAGTTAGATATCATATCTGTCCCCATTAAGTGAAATCTTGCATGCACTGAGCCGCACATGAGCATGGGAAAATCATTACTCACATAACGATTGTCTTCGCTTATACTGTTTGAGTCACAAATGTGCAAATCCTGCAAGTTTGATGTGAAAATTCTTAAAACAGTGAAATAGTGACCTTAAAATCAGAAAGACTGACCTCCACACCATCAGTCGTTATGCATTCTAACTGTGATGTCAAATACCTGCCAGAAAATGGGGAATCCTCCACTTTTGGCAAACCTGTTATAAGAACAGGATACAGTTCTGGATCTGGCACTTCTGATTCAGTATTCTGTGCCATAGAGTTCTCCATTTTTGCACAATAAACTAAAACCATTATATAAAGCATGGCCACACTATCACAATTACATAAAGTATGGACACACTATCACCATTACATAAAGCATGGACACACTATCACCATTACATAAAGAATGGACACACTATCACCATTATATAAAGCACAGACACACTATCACCACTGCATAAAGCAGGTACCTGTTATTTAATCAACCATCCTAAATGTCGAGTATTGGAAGATCGAATGGGGAAATTCGAAAAATAGAAATGTCGAAGCCGCGGAAATTCAAATTCTTTCCCTGGGAAAGAATTCGGTTGGCTGTTTCCGCGGCTTCGACATTTTCTGCCAAAAATGAAACTTGTGCATGCTGTCATTTGATTTAATTACCACAAAATAAAGCAGTCAGTGAAACTGGCAATGATGTAATCTGCCTACTCCTCAGATTAGTTATGGATCGGGTTAAGGTAAGTGTGTGAGTGTGACAGACATTGGGGTTAGGGTGCGGGTAAGGTAAGTGTACGATAGTGACAGACTTTAGGGTTAGGACACGGGTAAAGTAAATGTGCGATAGTGACGGACTTTAGGGTTATGGCACGGGTAAGTGTGCAATAGTGACGGACTTTAGGGTTAGGGCACGAGTAAGGTAAGTGTGCAATAGTGACGGAATTCAGGGTTAGGGTGCGGGTAAGGTAAGTGTGCGATAGTGACAGACATTAGGGTTTGGGCTTGGGTTAAGGTTAGTGCACAGATAGTTGTGTATGTAAGGTGTAGTGTAGGTTTATTAGGTTTTTGGTGTGCTTGTGTTGTGTGTGTGTTTTTCGGAACAACAAATTCTTTCCCTGGGAAAAAATTCGCTGTTCTGAGGTTTCGTTGTTGTCATATTTCGAACTTCCAAATTCGAACATACGGTGTTCGAAATTTTGGAAGTTCGATTATAAGACATAGACCCCATAAAGCGTGGACACACTATCACCATTACATAAAGTGTAGACACACAATCATTACTATATAAAGCACTGAAACACCATCACCATTATATAAAGCATGGACACTATCACCATTATAAAAAGCATGGGCACACCATCACTGTTATATAAAGCACAGACATACTATCACAATTAGATAAAGTATGGGGACACTATCACCTTTATATAAAGCATGGACACAAAATCACCATTATATAAAGCACGGACACACTATCACCACTATATAAAGCGTGGACACACTATCACCATTATATAAATTGTGGACACACTATCACCTTTATATAAAGCATGGACACAAAATCACCATTATATAAAGCACGGACACACTATCACCACTATATAAAGCGTGGACACACTATCACCATTATATAAATTGTGGACACACTATCACCTTTATATAAAGCATGGACACAAAATCACCATTATATAAAGCACGGACACACTATCACCACTATATAAAGCGTGGACACACTATCACCATTATATAAATTGTGGACACACTATCACCTTTATATAAAGCATGGACACAAAATCACCATTATATAAAGCACGGACACACTATCACCACTATATAAAGTGTGGACACACTATCATCATTATATAAATTGTGGACACACTATCACCATTATATAAAGAATGGACACACTATCGCCATTACATAAAGCAAGGAAACACTATCAGCATTATATAAAGCACAAACACACTATCACCATTACATAAAGAATGGACACACTATCGCCATTACATAAAGCAAGGAAACACTATCAGCATTATATAAAGCACAAACACACTATCACCATTACATAAAGAATGGACACACTATCACCATTACATAAAGTATGACACACTATCACCATTATATAAAGCAAGGAAACACTATCACCATTATATAAAGCACAGACACACTATCACCATTGCATAAAGTGTGGACACACTGTCACCATTACATAAAGTGCAGACACACAATCACTATTATATAAACACTGAAACACCATTACTATTATATAAAGCACGGACACTATCTATCACCATTATAAAAAGCATGCATACACAATCACCATTATGTAAAGCACAGAAACACCATCACCATTATAAAAAGCATGGACACACTCTCACCACTATATAAAGTGTGGACACACTATCATTATTATATAAATTATGGACACACTGTCACCATTATATAAAGTGTGGACACACAATCACTATTATATAAAGCACGGACACACTATCACCATTATATAAAGCATGGATACACTATCGCCATTATATAAGTTGTAGACACACTATCACCATTATATAAAGAATGGACATGCTATTGCCATTACATAAATTGTGGACACACAATCACTATTGTATAAAGCACGGACACACCATCACCATTATATAAAACACAGAAACACTATCACCATTATATAAAACATGGGCACACTATCACCATTATATAAAGTGTAGACACAATCACTATTATATAAAGCACGGACAACACTATCACCATTATATAAAGCATGGACATGCTATCGCCATTATATAAATTGTGGACACATTATCACCATTATATAAAGTGTGGACACACAATCACTACTATATAAAGCGTGGGCACACTATCATCCTTATATAAAGCGTGGACACACAATCACCATTACATAAATCAGGGAAACACTATCACCATTATATAATGCATGGGCGCACTTTCACCTTTACATAAAGCGTGGACGCACTATCAAAGGGCTTGGTAGCCTAACAAGATACTGTCCCTAATGGCACATCCTAGGGTTAGTATGAAGCTATAAATCTAAATGCCACGAAGCAAGACAAATTATTAAATCTGATATTATGAATGTGATAAAATAACACACAGAGCTGTGCTGACAGCAATCAAATTATGAGAAAGAAAAACAGTTAGAAGGTAACTGCAGAGAGCCTTAGATACAGCACAAACACAAAACATAATGCAAAATAGTTTAGTGCAGCCCCTACAAAAATGTTCCAATGTTTTCCTACTTGGGTATTTGGAAAAAAACATACATGCTTGCACACACACATACATATTAATATTACACACCCATCTATGGTCCTTTTTGTTGGATCACTAATTCACCCCTGTCATATCTTCTTTAACATATGACACCAAACTGGCACACCGCTGTCAACTCATGCGGACATAAGAAGGGCAAGCAGATGAAAAATGAAGTAAGGATCATTTACAAAACAAGCAGTAAAGCTTTCATTTTATAGCATGTAAAAAATAACTACTTGAAATGCTAGGACCTCCTACAACAACTCCTGAAACATGGAGACTGAATGCCTGAAAAAATAGACTTACATAAGTCCGAGATGGTCATTTCTTGGAATATTCTCTTTTATCTAAGGTATGGTGATCTCAGAGTTGATATGTATAAGTTCATGGGTGAGAGGGGCTTGCCTCCTTGCAAAAAAAAAGTTTAAAGGTGAAGAACAACATTCAGAATGTGCTCTTCTCCTGGGTTTTCGGTCTTTTCTTTTTGGCTTGTTGGCAGCCAGCCAAGTAAACAATAATAAATACAGAGAAATAAAATTAAACTGTAAATGCACCTGTTAATGTTTATAAGGCATGGCCACTTTAACCGGTCTGTATCTCAAATGGTGATGAATTCTTGGCAGCATAAGTTTCTACTCTTTAAACCCTAAAGGAAGACTTCCACCGTAAACCAAAAGCTTACAACTTCAAACAAGCATTAGGCAAAAAAAGACATCTCCTCAAGCAGCAGGTTACAGACTGTACAATAACAGAGCTTTAGCACTGTCAAAAGACTGATGATGTGACAATAATAACAAAGTATTATGGGATGCAGAAATCTTTGGAGACCACCTGCAGTCTGCAATTATCACACTAGTGGTAGAATCCCTGCTATATTATTTGACTAAAAGCTTATCATATTGTCTGACCTCGGTGTGACACTTGACAGAAACAAAATAAACAATATCAGTCCCAGCACTGAACCCTGGCATGATACTGCTTAATTACTTTTCTCTCTTAGTTTCCTTCTAACAACCAGCTTGTCTTTGCAGTCAGAGACAGTTTCCTCTCTACGTCACCAGTCTGGATCCCACCCATGCTCCAGTTAGTTTTTACTGCACCCACCTGTGAGGAGTGCTACTGATATTCTTACTAAAGTGCACAAATGGGCATCTTTTCTCCATTTTGTTAGGGGTTGGTATAATGGTTAAGGTGTTTACCTCACAGTCACATGGTACAGGGTTTGATTCTCACCTTTGAAAGGGATACTGGCAGCTAGCCTAGTAGTCACCTATGAACCTACGAATCAAGTTGTAGTAGTAAAGTATTCGCTGTATGGCACTTTCTTCTCACCAGCCATGTCTCTGCTGTTTTAGGGGGTTCTTAGGATTCCCCTAAAATGTCTGACAAATTCCATTGCTCAACAGGTCTGACGTGCTTTAAGAGGACCTGCTTCAGATGAACGGAATATAATAAGACCTGGTACAGTTAATAAAGAATTCCTGTAATTAACAAGTTCTGCATATGAAGTTCTCTGTAAATGGTTAAAGATTATCAAGAGGCAGAAATCAGTCTTTCAGTAAGAGAATGGAAACAATGTACTACTGACAAACGGAAGTACACAAAAAAATCTGCCAGGGAAACCACTAGGGACATGGCTCTCAGCTCAGGATACCCGATGATGTAGTAATAATCCCTTGTCAGCCAGTGCAGATTTTCAGCACAGAGTCTGATGTGCTTGGACTCTTATCAGCTGTCAGAAAGCCAGAAAGAATTTTAATAGCTCAAGTGCTGCTTTTATTTTCTCCAAATTGTGGCAAGTCTGATAAGGAAAATGCTCTGAAGATTTCTAAATTCCTGCAGTCTGCATTCAGTGTTTCTGAAGCTGACAGCTAACAAGTTTATTATTTAAGTGGCTTCCTAAGTAAGTTACTGCCGAAGCAGAAAACAAATGTCAAAAGTCAGTAGATTTATGACAATTAGCTAAATTGCTGACAAGAACCAGTACAATACCAAAAGTGCCCCAGTGAAGGTAGGTGCTAGGTCTGTAATACAATGGACTAATATTCATAACATAATAGTCTTTTTGGTGAGGAACAGATATGGGTGCCTATCACAAACTCCCTCACAGAAAAATGCAGTGACATCAAGAAGAAAACATTTAACTTGGGGGTCACACCTACTTCCGCATGAAATTACATCATTAGTTTATTTATTAATGTTTGGCCTATTTTATAGGGAAACCCTTTATTAACTTTTGGCCTATTTTATAGGGAGACCCAAGGTGATTTTTATACTTGCTAGGGGTAATATGGCTTAGAAAGCTGGAAATTCCTTTACTTTCTTTTCAGTAAACAGCAAAGCATCCTTTACGTCTGCCTGAAATACCTATGATTCAGAAGACGGCACCTCAGGTTAATGCTTCATCTAAAGGATACAACTCCCAGCACGTCTGTCCTGAATATTGCCCAGATCCCTCCTCAGAAGACAGGACTTCAGGTTAATGCCTCATTTAAAGGAAACAACTCCCAGCATGTCTGTCCTGAAGGTTGCCCAGATTCCTCCATCAAGTGGGTAAAATGGTACCTTCCAATAGCAAATGTCATTGTTTTGTAACCAGGATTCTATACTAATGCTTTACTCCACGATCCAATCTCCTCAAGTCCCAATTATCAAGCCTGCCAGGCTTCTTAACACTAGGCACTTTTGCTGTGGGACAATCTGCTATGGGGTACTGAGGAAAGATCATAAGATTCCTTGGTAGACATTAATGATTTAAAAAAAATGAACAAAACTCAACTAACCAGCTCAAAACAAATGAGTCTGATGGATCTCAGCAATGCTGGCAACGTGATGTTCATTCACGTTACATTTGTGTGTTACAATGTTACAAGATTCTGTGCAAGAACAAAGCATCACAGAGAATTGCTGACTGTGTGTGTGTGTGTGGTATGTTAGGCTATTTTGTTGTGGGAGATTAAGGGAACTGCTAGCAGATCTTTGTTGGACCTGAATTATTCAACATAAATATTATACTATATTACTTCAAATGACTGCATGGAGGACAAAGGACACCTGGGGAACCAAGGGTAAGGTGTTGTAGGACAAAAGACACTTGGGGAACCAAGGGTAAGGTGTTGGGAGGATAAACGACACTTTGGGCACCAAGGGTAAGGTGTTGGAGGACAAACGACACTTGGGGAACCAAGGGTAAGGTGTTGTAGCACAAAAGACACTTGGGGAACCAAGGGTAAGGTGTTGGGAGGATAAACGACACTTTGGGCACCAAGGGTAAGGTGTTGGAGGACAAACGACACTTGGGGAACCAAGGGTAAGGTGTTGTAGGACAAAAGACACTTGGGGAACCAAGGGTAAGGTGTTGGGAGGATAAACGACACTTTGGGCACCAAGGGTAAGGTGTTGGAGGACAAACGACACTTGGGGAACCAAGGGTAAGGTGTTGGACAACAAACGACACTTGGGGAACCAAGGATAAGGTGTTGCAGGACAAAGGACACTTGGGGAACAAAGGGTAAGGTGTTATAGGACAAAAGACACTTGGGGAACCAAGGGTAAGGTGTTGGGAGGATAAACGACACTTTGGGCACCAAGGGTAAGGTGTTGGAGGACAAACGACACTTGGGGAACCAAGGGTAAGGTGTTGGACAACAAACGACACTTGGGGAACCAAGGATAAGGTGTTGCAGGACAAAGGACACTTGGGGAACAAAGGGTAAGGTGTTGTAGGACAAAAGACACTTGGGGAACCAAGGGTAAGGTGTTGGGAGGATAAACGACACTTTGGGCACCAAGGGTAAGGTGTTGGAGGACAAACGACACTTGTGGAACCAAGGGTAAGGTGTTGCAGGACAAATGACACTTGGGGAACCAAGGGTAAGATGTTAGAGGACAAACGACGCCTGGGGAACCAAGGGTAAGGTGTTGGAGGACAAAGGACACTTGGGGAACCAAGGGTAAGGTGTTGGAGGACAAAGGACACTTGGGGAACCAAGGTTAAGGTGTTAATATCATTCAAAGAGTGAGAGACTGTTAAACATGCCTAGTGAATATTGTTTTTGGATTTTTTATTAGTTAAATAATTGTTTACTGTGCAAAACTTAGATAGCTCAAATAGGTGAAGAAAACAAAGTATCAGGATTTTCTATCAAACTATACAATACTTATGGGTAAGTCCTTAATCAAAACTTATTTTGACACTGTCCAAAAAGAAAGTGACCCTTCCTTTCTCTTTTGCGCTGTATTGTACTTCTCAACTGTCCAGATTTTTCAGAATGTCCAGATTTTTGAATCATACTTTTGGTCTATTCCTCATAAAATTTGTGCATTTTTAGTCAATCGTTGAGGACTGAAATCACTAAATAATGACAGATATTTGAGTTTCAGACTTCATCCATCCATCTATCCTCAACCCCTTTTGCCCATTTTGTACATGGAGTCGGGCTGTCACTTGACCAGTGACAATCATCTTGAGCCAAGGTTTATACCAGCGGGTGGCTAGCCCTGCTGCAGAAGTTTCAGACTTAATATCCTTCCGAAAATGCATACTAATGCAAAACCTGTTATTCTAGCAATGTTTTAAGTTTATAAAAACAATATTTAAAATCTGTCCCTATTTTTTAGTCTCTGTCCCTCCCACTGGTTTTGCTTTGTCCAGATATCTTAATCTAAGAGGTTGAGAGTTATGTGCTGTATTTCTTACCTGCTACAGTGGACTGTTTTAGTTCAACACTTGTGTCTTGAGTACTGTTTTTTTTTTGTTTGTTTTGTTTTGTTTTGCTTATCCCCATTTTACTTTATTTTTTGTTATATCAGTTTTTCAGCTATTATCCTATATTGTGCAGAAGATGATCATGACTCAAAGTATGCAAATATACTTTCTGCAAGGGCAGATAATGCCTGAAATGATCAGTTAGTTTACTGAACTCAGCTACCATATCAAAGAGAAACATCTGTCAACAAATCGTGACAGACACATTTGATTACGTATATATGTTCAATGTGATACGAAATAGGGTACATGTGAATGTACCCGAATGTTTAGTGCAGAATGAAATTTATGGCAGAATTCAATAAAACCTGCGCAAATAATAAAAATCAGCCAAGATTTCCAAAACCTGAAAATAACAAAAGACCTCTGCACTTATTCATGTTTAATACGATAGTGATTTATTTGACAAGATATGCCCTAAAGGACATGAAGAAACACTTGTTGTGCACAGAACTACATTAGGATACGTTACCGTGTTACATTTCAGAATTGGCACTAATTTCTTACGTTAAGCTCTAGTCAGACTAGTTGCATCAGACAGAGGACTTCTGATGGCATTCCCAGTCTCCACCTTCCTCTCCAGATTTTTCACAGTATTACTCTATTTTTTTTAAACCTGTTTTTCTAATTTGGACTCACACCCTATAGCATCTCAGCTGTCAGTAAACGCGGAAAAGAACCTACTCCCTTGCATGTGTAGTTGCCATGGTAACATTGGGTGCTATATTTGGTGTATATGGAGTTTTACTGACACTAAAAAAAAAATCACATTTCAAAACTCCAAATATCAAACTTTAGCACTCCAGTGCTAGAGAAGTATACAAGTATATGCAAAAACATACAGTCTTTCACGATAATAAAACGGTTAGAGTTTCGACTGGACTAGTGTCTAATTCAGACCATTTTATTAGTTTAAAAGAAAGTGCTAATCATTTCCTTACAAAAAACACTTATTT
Organism: Protopterus annectens; assembly: GCF_019279795.1. NCBI lineage: Eukaryota > Metazoa > Chordata > Ceratodontiformes > Protopteridae > Protopterus > Protopterus annectens. Next base: position 153,362,983 of record NC_056748.1, on the reverse strand, counting down.
AAAAAAGAATGCTAAGAAAAACAAACATCTAGAAGCAAAACTGTCCATCTTTATTTTCTATTTTTATTTAGGTATTCATTGAAATGGAATTAAACTACAAGATAATGCAACCACAAAATCACACAGATTTCACTCTGCAGGCATCACCATAAAACAGAAAACTATTTTGCTGCAGTGATGGTTCTGTTTTGCTGCCTTGTGTTTCAGGTAAACATCCTGCTCTGCCTAACATGTTGCTAAGCAAAAATCACATTAAAAAAATCTAAACCTGTCAGCACTTCAAAGTCAAAATAACTACAATCAGTAGCAGTCTGTCCATCTGATCATATGCAGATCAAACCTTCATATGATACTCACTTTCAATGAAAAATATAGTCAGACGATGTCATTGCATCCTGCCCTTCTTTTCTTAATACTTTTTTCTTCTTCCTAAATATAGCAACTTAAAATGCTTATGGCTCCAAATCAGATATACAACTTGAAACAATTCAAGTTCTACACAGGCGACCTAGGACCTTCTATGCTCCTGGTTTAGAGTTTTAAGACAGAATGTAGCACACAGTATTTAATTTACTCATATTCTTTTTTTTGCATGATAGCCTGTCAAGCATTTCCTTTTGCATGAACCACACCTCAACAGATTTCTAAAATTTCATTTTGACTTCTGAACTGTTAGGCTTTGCAGCCACCCTTTAAGCTTCCTGATGTTGGCAGCTGAAATGCAATGAAGTTTAAGACAGCGTTATAATCATCTTTGGCTCTGTCCAGTAATTTAGGTGAAAAAAAGGTAAACTGCATGTACCTGTGACCCCCCCAAGCACACAGGTTCTCATATTTACAGTACAAATCATAATGCTGACAAATGGAATAGTCATTACCTTTATTGCAGGCTTTGTCTCTGTTCCAATTCAGTATTCCAGCCTTCTCAAACACACTCATAAAAAATGTGTTGAAGTTGCCTGCTGACCCTTGTTTTGCGTACATACAAAGTTAGTTATTAGAGTCTCAACTCATATGAAAGTGGTCTTCTCTTTTAAGGCATCAATCTCCAATTCAAGTACAATAAATAAAAAAAAAAAACTTCTCATAAGAACTGTTTTGAAAAGGGGCTATCCTTTCCAAAAAAGGGTGGATATTCTTCAGGTGGAGAATCACCCATCTAACAGTACTGGTACAGTCTTATCCACTGGTGTTACAACAGTGTCAGAAAGCATCTCTACCTCCGGGAGAGGCGTTAAGAGCACTACAGTGTTAACATTACCGTATATCTTCTATTAGACAGACTGCAATTTCACTTGATTGTCGCATTTACAAATGATTACTTATCTGTTCCATGCCTTTAATGTGTCTTCATTGTAGCATCTCTGTAGGTCACAAACGTGTCATTCAACTAAAATGAAAGAAAATATGAAATGTGTATGGGTTGGGGGGTTGTTTCCTTTTAGGGGGTAACAAAGAATATTCTTTCACAGTGAGTTTCTCAGAATAGCACAGCATCGAGGTAAAGACTGAAGAGATCAAACTCAGGAGTCCAGGATGAAGTTCAGGACCAGTTAAGCTTTACTGCCAAACATGCAAGCATTCCTGTGACCATTAGCACATATTTTTGTTTGTTTGCTAATCACTACCGCTAAATATATCTGTGCTACAGTATATTATGCAGCTACTCAGAAAATAACACTAATTTACCACTTTTCATGTTAAACTACAGCATCCAGATGCATTTTAAATCAAAATGCAGAATTTACATTGATTTTATTTGTATTATGTATTCAAATAACTTTAATTAGTTAAGGCCAGCAAAACATGACCTTGTGTTTTCAGAGAGGATTTCAGGAAATTGCTTCTGGTTACGCAGCTTGTTCAATTTCATAGAGTTAAAAGCACAATGGAGCGCTCCAGTGGAAGAAAACAAACACAGTAAAAACCAATTCCACCTTAGTCCACACTGCCTCACCAACTTGTTTAATTAAGACTTCCAATGCTGGAGATAACAGACAAGATATTTATTCCATCAAGAAGACCAATAAAATAAGAAGCAAAAGCCAGTAAATACACGATAATCCAATCTCCCAACTGCAGTAGTCAAAGTGGTAAGCGCTTTCATCCACATAAATCCTGGACTTTATCAAATCTAGTGCTTCACCATTGTGACTGCTGAAATACCTTTATCATTAACTCAATCAATTAACTTAATTGGTAATCACTCAATTAGAGTTGTAAAAACATTTTTTAAAAAATGAACATGTTTCCCTGGTACCAGTTTTGAAAGAGGCAGCCTCAAACTTATGTAAAAAGCATTAATATCTGATATGACAGTTCATTGGCCAGTGTTTTATTCATGTACTTTTTGCAGGTGTAATGCAACACATTGTTTTTAACAATTTTTTTATTTTCAGTTATTTTTATAAGTATATTTTTTATATGCAATTTAGGAGTTAAAAATGTTTTTACAACTCTAATTGAGTGATTACCAATTAAGTTAATTGATTGAGTTAATGAACAAAGGTATTTCAGCAGTCACAATGGTGAAGCACTAGGTTTGATAAAGTCCAAGAATTACATGGATGAAAGCGCTTACCACTTAGACTACTGCATTTGGGAGACTGGATTATCGTGTATTTACTGGCTGGGTTCCTGTCAGAAGAACAAAGACGCATTCTGTTGAATGCATCTTCGTTGGACTGTAAATGTCGAAAACACAAAATGTTGAAGTGGCTTTTAAGCGAATTCTTTTCCTGGGAAAGAAGTCACTTTGCCGCTTCTGTCAATTTGCCATTTTCGGCACTGTAGTGCGATCTCAGAGCTGGTATATTTAAGTAAGGGGTGTGTGGGGGGCACAGCTCCCCACATGGGCGGTGTGGGGGGTGAAGTCCCCTCTTAAAATAGTGTTTAGTGTGTTTTTTTTTTTTTTTTTTTTGGGAACAGCAGATTTTTTTCCCTGGGAAAAAATTCGCTGTCCTGGCTGTTTGCTCTTTTTTGTTTTTGTTCTTTTGTGGTCGATATAACAGCTTTCGACCTTTTGATCGTTCACTGTTATAACATAGACCCTTTTACTTCTTATTTTATTGGTCTTCTTGATGGAATATAACATTTTGTCTGTTATCTTCAGCACTGGAAGTCTTAATTAAACAAGTTGGTGAGGCAGTGTGGACTAAGGTGGAATTGTTTTTACCAAATTCATACACTTAATTTGTACCCACTTGTCACTTTGTCATTTTTATAGGAAGTTGGCTGGAAGACATATTGTTAGGATTAACAACAGTATGTGGTCTGAAATGGCTTATCTAAGCGGGTATGACCTACTTCTGTGAAGGTTTCCCTGTGTTACCGTGGGATGACATCTCGCTGGTTAGGGGGGGGGGTTCCAAATGTCTACAAGGGACATCCAGGTAGTCTAGTTATCACTACAGACCTGTTAAAAAGACTTACTCTGTGACCGCCAATGTAGGGCATTTGATACAAATGAATGTCCAGTTTGCATTGAGATACCCATTATGTTTGACTTTCTGTACACTATAAATCTGGCTTTTATTATGGACACATGGGTGGATTCTAACCTTGGCCCATCTAGAGACATCTATTCCACTATGAGTAACTTTTATGTTGTGTACAGGGAAGGGAAAGATCAAAGCAGTTACACTGTGTTTTAAATCCACATTAAAAATGAGCCAGGGACAGGTTCTTGGTGATAATACTAACTTATCTGAATACATTCTGGGGTAGGAGCAAATGCAAATTTTTACTCCTTCATGTGTTGGTTTGCCACAGGGGTTTAAGAATGTCAGATGCTAGACCCGAACCCTGACACATTCCTGGGTTTGATGCCCACAGATTTCCATATGGTTACTGTTTGACTGATTAAATCGCTTAACAAGACAGTGATCATGTGTTGTCCCTAAAAGTGCATCGGGCTTATCTGCTTATTTTTTTCCTCCAGGTGATGTGAGGCCATTTTGTAACTTCCTTACTGATGCTACTGGACGACAGCTCAGACTGATTTTTTCTTGGACATTTTAACACATGGGCTGATTGTGAGCAGGTAAGGCTGACAAAAGAATTCCTTTCAGTTACAAAGTTCTAGAATCTGTTCAGGTAATTACCACCCAACAGAAAAGGCATTCACTTAACTTGGTGCTTCATCTAGGTGTGGTTACATCAGACTAGGTGATACATGCTGTTACCTGGACTGTATCACTAGCAGGTTAATTGTTCGATATAATTTCTCCCATTAGGTATTCCAGTTTTGTGCTGGCTGACTACAGACATTTGAAAAATATCCAGATGTGGTCTTACCTAACCAGATTCTCAAAGGCAGTAGTTCTGAAGCTAATTATCCAAGGAAGACACCATCAGCCTACAGTAAGTCAATTACTGCAACTCTGAAAGTACCTCCCCAAAAGAATGTACATCTAGGTTCCACTGGCTTATAGCAGCCTGTTTTGGCCAACAGTTTCTTTCATATAGATGTACTCAGCAGATGTTATAGCCACTGATGGAGATGTACTTATTTTAAGAGCAGCACATGTTTTATCACAAAGAAATTTCTCATAAGACGGTAATTTTCTTGCCTGGAAAGATTTCTACCACTTTAGTTAACTGCCAGACTTCGTCTATATTTTACACAGGCTCTGCACTCTTGTCTCTTCTCTGAACTGTAATGCATTATCCTCCTTGGAATATGAGACAGACACCTGCTTCTTTGTTCAGAGGTTCACAGGTATATACAGAAACATAGCTCCTTCAACTATCACCCTGGGCCAGTACTATGAACCAGCACTTTACCCCCTCAGCTCTTCAAGTGAAGAGCAAAAAAAAAAACCACTTCACTGTAATACGCTGATACATGTAAGTGATCGCCTTATTATGTAAGTGATCACCTTATTATGTAAGTGATCACCTTATTATGTAAGTGATCACTTTATTATGTAAGTGATCACCTTATTATGTAAGTGATCACCTTATTATGTAAGTGATCACTTTATTATGTAAGTGATCACCTTATTATGTAAGTGCTCACCTTATTATGTAAGTGATCACCTTATTATGTAAGTGATCACCTTATTATGTAAGTGATCACTTTATTATGTAAGTGATCACTTTATTATGTAAGTGATTGCCTTATTATGTAGTGATCACCTTATTATGTAAGTGCTCACCTTATTATGTAAGTGCTCACCTTATTATGTAAGTGATCGCCTTATTACTGTTAGATATATGACCCTCCTCACACAGCTCCTGTATTGAAGAACAAATAAAAACAGATGATCCTTCTGCTGGCACAGCAACCAAGTGGCCACCTACATGGCACATCCCCCCTCCCTCCTGCCCCAGCCATTCAGGTCCCATTTTTTTACCCTTCCCCAACCAGCCTTTTTAACATATTTTATTAAAAAAATAATAACAATTCTTTTAAACTGTAGCAAACTGTTTGCTATAAATGTACCAGATAGTTACTACAGTTTATACCCTGCCAGCATGTAGTGCTACAACACTCATGTTTTAGTTTAAAAAATATATATTTTCTTCTTTTTAAACTGTAGGAAAATGTAGCAAACATAGCAAACAGTTGCTACAGTTTATACCCTGCCTGCTTGGAGAGCTACAGACTTTTAAACTGTGGCAAACTGCTTGCTACATCGTAACTAGAGTTTAGACCACACACAGAGCAGTATAGTGCTCAGGTTTGATTGCAAATGCAATACTGGCTTTTAAAAGCATGTACTCTATTAAAGAGAGATCAGGATTGCCTGACTGTGCCCCTCCCAATGCTCTGCACCAGGGGAGTTACCCCTTGTGCCCCACCTTAGCTATACTACTAGGTATAGGCCTTTATAAGCCTAGCCAAGCATCCTAGTTGTATCTCACAAGTTTATTTGCCTTAGAGGTTAATTTAAGGGGTATATGCAATCTATGGCCAGATTTACAGGCTGCCTCTGTCCATTAGAGACATAGATGCTAGACCTGGGGTGTATTTCTGATTTCTCATCCACTGAACCAAATTTCTCCTAAGTAGGTTTAGGGAAGAGCTCTGCTTCACATGGATGGGAAGTCTGTTCCAGAAAAGAGGAATTCTCTGAGACACATACCTGTCCCTGCAACGTGTCTTATTTAAATCCCTAGCTCAAGGAGTTCTGATGCTAGTAATTTTGCTAGCAGGATACCTTGTATGTCAGGCATAGATGCCTCTCAACAGTATGCAGGGAACAAGAGTACAGAGATAAAGCATGGAGGCAATCTGCAGATGACACGTTGTTTACACTCCGTATTCTTTTTGTGAGGAACTTCTGTGGACATTTCACATTGGTTAATGTGTCTGGTCAGGGACATACTGAAGGGGATGTTGTATCCAATAATGAGCCTGATGATGGCCAAATACAGTGGACAGATGACCTTCTTGGACCTAGATGCTATCCCCTTGCTTATAAGCTGAGTAACATGGAATAATGTCTTTACTACCTTAGACACATGTTGACAAAAAGCCAGGTTACTACCAGCATATGTACCTAAATCCCTGACTGCTGGTTCTACTCTTAGGGGTGTGTTATTGATGAGGTAATTTCTTAGAGTGGATGACTTCCCAAAGGGTACTATTATGCATTTCTTAGCAGCAATTTTTAAGCTGTGGCTTTGGCACCAGCCATTTTTCTGTGTTTATCCTTCCTGTAGGATGTTAGTGTCTTGGGCATATTCTATGACTTGTCCTAGTTTGCAATCATCTGCAAACTTGGTCAGCCCAGGACCCTTGACATTGGCTTTGAGTTTCGAGAGGTAGATGCCAAACAGGAATGGACCCAGTACACAGCCCTAAGGGACTTCACTAGTGACTAGCCTCTTTGTGGGGGGTTGTCTCCCCTATCCTAACTACCTGGGTCCTATTTAGGAGCCAGCTAGCTATCCATATTAGAGCATAGGGGTTTATGCCTATATCTATGAGTTTGTTTACAATGCCCACTATTTATATGAGGTATCCTCAAATATTATCAGGGTCCATCATTGCAGTGCTTTTGGCCTTAGAAAGCGCAGCTAGGTCATGCTTCCTAGTGGCATATGGGGGAATTGTTTGATGGTATTTCCTGGGTGTGGTTGGGAGGGAGAGAAGCAGGGCAAAACTGAAGCTGAATTATCAGCCAGCAAACTTGCTACATCTTCCAGGTCTGTGTAGATTACTTATCTGTTCCATGCCTTTAATGTGTCTTCATTGTAGCATCTCTGTAGGTCACAAATGTGTCATTCAACTAATATGAAAGAAAATATGAAATGTGTATGTCTCAATAACAACAAACAGTTCTGCATACTGCTGTGTACTGCCTTTGAGGTTTTTGACATTGCTAAAGAAAATCTTACGGTTGTCCTTTGCCTAGGAGGCTACATTTACCTCAGATTTTGCTTTAGTAGACACACCTTGCCTTCTTAGTTGTTCATTTGTTTAAACTGGTGAGCATGTTTTTTATCATACTGGGCGTAGCACTTCCTAATCTTGTCTATGACTTTCTTCTTACGTTGTACAACCTGCTTATGTTTGGAGGGTTTATTTCTGATAGGCATCGTTGTCTCTGTGCATTCATTGAGATGATTGTACAGGGCTTCTGTGAACAATTCTGCATAGACAGCTGTGTTCTCAGGGTATGGAGGGGTTGAAATGTTGACAGAATATCACTTAGTAGTAGGAAGTCTGCCTTAGAATAGTTGCTGAATGTTACAGGATTAGTTGGGGGTCACATAATTGACTTTTATTACAAAGGAGACAGCTTTGTGGTCTGACCCTACTAGACAGGACACTAAACTGGGGGGGTGGGGGTTACAGCATTCTTAGCAACCACAACACCCTCGCAAGTACAGCAATTGCAAAGGCCCAATAACCGTTCAAAAATGCAGGCCAGCACAGCAGTGTGATGAAAAAAAACTTATTTAATGCCTCATAGGTACAAAAATAAGCACATTAAGGGCGAGGAACATATAAACCCAAACCCCAAAAAGTCCAGACCGGTTTTGGCTTGGCTGTATTAGCCTTCCTCAGTGTCAAACCACATGATCTTCAGCAAACTTATATGGCAAAACAATTAATAAACATAAATTCCCATTGGTCAGTTAAAGATGCTCATTTAATCCAGGTGGGAAAAGACCACCCAACTTGATTATCCACTTTTCCTCCTTAAGAGTTGAGAATGGAAGGCCATCCAGAGTTATTGTTTCTGATCCCATTTATTTTATCAATAACAGTAAACCTACAAACAGGCAGTGTTATGTTTTAATGCATGTTTATAAAGGGTGTTATTTTGTTTCTAATATCGCTTATATGTTCCATAATACGGAGCTGTAAGGGCCTGCTTTTTTGAACTCTGGGTACAGCATTCTCCCATGTTTGTTATTTCTACATCAAGTGTGTTTGCATCCCTCATGGATGTATGGACTATCTACTTCAAAGTGATTTGTGTTTACAATGATCAGGAATCTCTGGACCTGTAAGTCTGGGGTCATGTAAGTATCCCAGTTTATAGCATAATAGTGGAAGTTGCCCATGAATATGGTATTAGGCTGAATGGTCAGGGTCTCCTTACTGGATGTCTTGGGTAATAGACGGTCACCTATAGCTTGCAGTGATATGATATGGGACTTGCCTACGGAAATCTGAACATGCAGAAGCTCAAGCGCATCTTCCTGTCCGACTAGTTTTGATCAAAGTCTGTTGTTGATATAGATTGAGACACCTCCACCTTTGTTCTCTGTCTCTGCAGTATATGGCTCGAATATAAGGAAGACATTATAGCCCTGCACTGCTGCGGTGCTCTTCACAGCTTTAAACACTGTCTCAATAACTACAAAAATGTCCACATTATCCAGGATAAGGAGAGCCTGGTGGGAGTGGAGTTTCTAGTTTAGGCTCCTGGGATTGAGCAGTAACACCTTTAGATTCCCTTAGGTTGGTTTTGCTATGTCGGAAGATTTGTTAGTTTAGCATTGCCTTAAAAAGTCACTATGGTGGAGAACAAAGTTTTTGCCAAAATGTGAAAGCCTAGAGGAGAGATGTGCAGAGCATCCTTGGCAAAGCAATGTGGCCTGTTGACCACCATATCGTCACATGCTAATACTTTTCTCCTTGAAATAGCACCAGTAATGTAGCCAATTATTCAAGTCCGTCATCTTTTGTTTATATTGTGGCATCACCTTTGGTGAAGCAGAAAGCTGATGAATGCTAGGCAGACATCAGCCTGGGGTACACTCTAATACATCTCATCATATAGTCCAGAGAGGTTTGTCTCAAGTCATTTACACCTACATGAACCATAACGGAGTCATACTGGTACCTGTGGTCTAATGACTTGAGTGCATGAGTGATTTGGTGGATTCTGCCCCCAGAGAGACAACTGACCATGATTTTCTCCTTATTCAGCCTGGTGAGTGAGACATCTGTATGTTTGACAATGGCATCTCCTATGACTATAATATTGGGTAGTGTGTTGGCTTGCCTTATGGGGTTTGTAGCAGATGTTCCAAATGATGTGGCCATACATGTCGTGTTGGGTGTTGTTTTGGTGGACTACGTTTGGGGTTACTGAGGATACTTTGTATAGGATCAATTTCTAGGAGGTCTTTGGGGTACAGAAAGGTTCCTTTTAAGTGGATATGAATCATCAAGTCACCTGTAAACAACACAGTGATGACATTAGGTGTACCTCTCCTGAGTTACCTAGCAAGGGTTCTCATAAGCTGTCTACTCCAGAGTAAGGATGTGACTTCAGGCAAGTAATCTTTAACTTACAGATTGGATCTCTGCCAAGCAGAAGGTATAATACTGCCTTGATGTGCTGATTCCAGTTATTCATTAGATTACTGGATCCTCTTGGGGGATATGGGTATTTCCATCTAATTTAAAGGATGCTTTAATCATGCCTATCCACAAGAAAGCATCTATGTATTCCTACTAAATCTATTGATCCATTTCAACCTGGCTTACAGAAGGACTGTAACAAACTATATCTCAAAAGATTTGTTAATGATCTCCTAGTGACAATGCATCATCACATCTAACAACCCTCCCAGACATGTGATAGGTCACCTAAATGCAACTTGCCTAATGAACATTCTTGCACCCGATCTCAGGACGAGCACCAAATAATTCTACCTCATCAACCTGAACTGGGGTAATATTTTCTGCAGCAAGTAATTTAATCTCACTATTTTTTTGTAGAATTGCTACAATAGAACTGACATGCTAATAACAGCAGAATATTTCTTCAATAATGTTTATTAATTTTAGGGATCTGCATCAGATATCTAGTGTGTATTAGTGAACACAGTTCTAACTACTGTACCACACCTCGGGTCCTTCTTAAAAAGGGGCCAGGCCCAGTGGAGTAAATGCCATTAACAAAATAAATGAATGAATGTTTCTGTTACTTGATTTCTTGGTTGTGTTTGGCATCTGTTTCTCACACCTTCTGGGAACATTGCTGACCTGAGACTATTTATGTTTGCAGATGATGTTTACTTTTCATCTTCTACTGACTCACAATTGCTCCATCATGGGATAGACCTTGTTAACAAATGGCACAAAGACAATGGTCACAAATTAATTATGAAGAAATGTAGCATAGCTCATTTTGGTAAATAAAACATTTTCACATACTAGATCCCTCGTAATGGATATAAGCACAATAGCTCGAAAAGCCTTCTTGGGGCTGGAGGGAGCTTTTGAAAGACTTTTTTTACTAGGCTTATAATGGTCTGCAGACAGCCTCATACTTACCTATGAAACTACACAAACACTGGCTAAACTGTACTAACACCACATATACCAATAATGCACCCCCCAACATTAAAGTAGCAATGTAACCAGTATACGTGCTATGTTCAACCTGCATTTGACTTCACCCAAACAGGGTCTAAAGTGTCAGTGGCTCAAGCAATTAGCAGACTCTCCTTTGGTATTGGAAGATCAGAAGGCTGTGGGTTCTTTTCCCACATCAGGCTTGGATTAATGTTTTTCATTACTAACACAGCAGGGGAGCATAATGGGATGCTGCAGTCCTATGTGTGCCATCCTTTGTATGAGACATTAAACCCAGGTCCCATCTGTCTGAGATGATGGCACTTCAAGTGGATGAAAATGATCCTTTGGCACTTATCAAACAAGAGTAGGAGAAGTTTCTCAATGCCCTGGATAAATTTGCTTTAGTCAGTATGAATACCATCTCAAGTCTTCTATGAAAAGAGGACACTGGCCTGGTGTGACTAACCTGGTCAGCAAAAAGAAAATAAATAAATAAAAAATACAAACAGCCCAGTCATCTGTTTCCTGTGTGATGGCTGTCCATTGCCAAGTTTGCATTTGTTATGCCATCCACTGCATTGGCACTACTGACACAGGCCATGCTTAAAGACCTATACATAAGCAGACTACCTGCAGGCAGGTACAGGTTCTTCAACCGGATGGGAATACTGATTGTTTCAGCTGCATGTATTGCCATGCAATCACATGAACATCTCCTGTATATTCTGTTCTACAGGGTATCGCTGCTCAGATCTGCAATGCTGTGCAGTTTTTGTTGGTATTATATACCCAGCTGTACTGCAGATAGAGAAAAGGAGTCACAGTACATACATAAAATGCCTTAACAATCATTTGCACAAATAGTGTTGTGTGCAACTGAGACACTGACTGCTGCTCTGTCAAAGAAAAATCTTTTCATGTAATGCCAGCACAGCATACATATGGGAATATATGCATGACTGCATGTACAATAAGCATGCACATCCTGAACTGTGACTGTACTCAAAAGCCAAACCCATTCTCATTTCCCATAGAACCAAATTTCAAAGCACTGCACATGCTCTATCACACCAAGTCTCATTTCCCCTAGAACCAAACTCCACAGCACTGCACATGCTCTGTCACACCAACTCTCATTACCCCTAGAACCAAACTCCACAGCACTGCACATGCTCTGTCACACCAACTCTCATTACCCCTAGAACCAAACTCCACAGCACTGCACATGCTCTGTCACACCAACTCTCATTACCCCTAGAACCAAACTCCACAGCACTGCACATGCTCTGTCACACCAACTCTCATTACCCCTAGAACCAAACTCCACAACACTAAACATGCTCTGTCACACCAACTCTCATTACCCCTAGAACCAAACTCCACAGCACTGCACATGCTCTGTCACACCAACTCTCATTACCCCTAGAACCAAACTCCACAGCACTGCACATGCTCTGTCACACCAACTCTCATTACCCCTAGAACCAAACTCCACAGCACTGCACATACTCTATCACACCAAGTCTCATTACCCCTAGAACCAAACCCCACAGCACTGCACATGCTCTGTCACACCAACTCTCATTACCCTAGAACCAAACCCCACAGCACTGTGCATGCTCTGTCACACCAACTCTCATTACCCCTAGAACCAAACTCCACAGCACTGCACATACTCTATCACACCAAGTCTCATTACCCCTAGAACCAAACCCCACAGCACTGCACATGCTCTGTCACACCAACTCTCATTACCCTAGAACCAAACCCCACAGCACTGTGCATGCTCTGTCACACCAACTCTCATTACCCCTAGAACCAAACTCCACAGCACTGCACATACTCTATCACACCAAGTCTCATTACCCCTAGAACCAAACCCCACAGCACTGCACATGCTCTGTCACACCAACTCTCATTACCCTAGAACCAAACCCCAAAGCACTGTGCATGCTCTGTCACACCAACTCTCATTACCCCTAGAACCAAACTCCACAGCACTGCACATGCTCTGTCACACCAACTCTCATTACCCCTAGAACCAAACTCCACAGCACTGCACATGCTCTGTCACACCAACTCGCATTACCTTTAGAACCAAACTCCACAGCACTGCACATGCTCTGCCACACCACCGCTCATTAGCCTAGAAGCAAACTCCACAGCACTGCACATGCTCTGTCACACCAACTCTCGTTACCCCTAGAACCAAACTCCACAGCACTGCACATGCTCTGTCACACCAACTCTCGTTACCCCTAGAACCAAACTCCACAGCACTGCACATGCTCTGTCACACCAACTCTCATTATCCCTAGAACCAAACTCCACAGCACTGCACATGCTCTGTCACACCAACTCTCATTACCCCTAGAACCAAACTCCACAGCACTGCACATGCTCTGTCACACCAACTCTCATTACCCCTAGAACCAAACTCCACAGCACTGCACATGCTCTGTCACACCAACTCTCATTACCCTTAGAACCAAACTCCACAGCACTGCACATGCTCTGTCACACCAACTCTCATTACCCCTAGAACCAAACTCCACAGCACTGCACATACTCTATCACACCAAGTCTCATTACCCTAGAACCAAACCCCACAGCACTGCACATGCTCTGTCACACCAACTCTCATTACCCTAGAACCAAACCCCACAGCACTGTGCATGCTCTGTCACACCAACTCTCATTTCCCCTAGAACCAAACTCCACAGCACTGCACATACTCTATCACACCAAGTCTCATTACCCTAGAACCAAACCCCACAGCACTGCACATGCTCTGTCACACCAACTCTCATTACCCTAGAACCAAACCCCACAGCACTGTGCATGCTCTGTCACACCAACTCTCATTACCCCTAGAACCAAACTCCACAGCACTGCACATACTCTATCACACCAAGTCTCATTACCCCTAGAACCAAACCCCACAGCACTGCACATGCTCTGTCACACCAACTCTCATTACCCTAGAACCAAACCCCACAGCACTGTGCATGCTCTGTCACACCAACTCTCATTACCCCTAGAACCAAACTCCACAGCACTGCACATGCTCTGTCACACCAACTCTCATTACCCCTAGAACCAAACTCCACAGCACTGCACATGCTCTGTCACACCAACTCTCGTTACCCCTAGAACCAAACTCCACAGCACTGCACATGCTCTGTCACACCAACTCTCGTTACCCCTAGAACCAAACTCCACAGCACTGCACATGCTCTGTCACACCAACTCTCGTTACCCCTAGAACCAAACTCCACAGCACTGCACATGCTCTGTCACACCAACTCTCGTTACCACTAGAACCAAACTCCACAGCACTGCACATGCTCTGCCACACCAACTCTCATTATCCCTAGAACCAAACTCCACAGCACTGCACATGCTCTGTCACACCAACTCTCATTAACCTAGAACCAAACTCCACAGCACTGCACATGCTCTGTCACACCAACTCTCATTACCCCTAGAACCAAACTCCACAGCACTGCACATGCTCTGTCACACCAACTCTCATTACCCCTAGAACCAAACTCCACAGCACTGCACATGCTCTGTCACACCAACTCATTACCCCTAGAACCAAACTCCACAGCACTGCACATGCTCTGTCACACCAACTCTCGTTACCCCTAGAACCAAACTCCACAGCACTGCACATGCTCTGTCACACCAACTCTCGTTACCCCTAGAACCAAACTCCACAGCACTGCACATGCTCTGTCACACCAACTCTCGTTACCCCTAGAACCAAACTCCACAGCACTGCACATGCTCTGTCACACCAACTCTCATTATCCCTAGAACCAAACTCCACAGCACTGCACATGCTCTGTCACACCAACTCTCATTACCCCTAGAACCAAACTCCACAGCACTGCACATGCTCTGTCACACCAACTCTCATTACCCCTAGAACCAAACTCCACAGCACTGCACATGCTCTGTCACACCAACTCTCGTTACCCCTAGAACCAAACTCCACAGCACTGCACATGCTCTGTCACACCAACTCTCATTACCCCTAGAACCAAACTCCATAGCACTGCACATGCTCTGTCACACCAACTCTCATTACCCTAGAACCAAACTCCATAGCACTGCACATGCTCTGTCACACCAACTCTCATTACCCCTAGAACCAAACTACACAGTACTGCACATGCTCTGTCACACCAACTCTCATTACCCTAGAACCAAACTTCACAGCACTGCACATTCTCTGTCACACCAACTCTCATTACCCCATAGAACCAAACTCCACAGCACTGCACATGCTCTGTCACACCAACTCTCATTATCCCTAGAACCAAACTCCACAGCACTGCACATGCTCTGTCACACCAACTCTCATTACCCCTAGAACCAAACTCCACAGCACTGTACATGCTCTGTCACACCAACTCTCATTACCCCTAGAACCAAACTCCACAGCACTGCACATGCTCTGTCACACCAACTCTCATTACCCCTAGAACCAAACTCCACAGCACTGCACATGCTCTGTCACACCAACTCGTTACCCCTAGAACCAAACTCCACAGCACTGCACATGCTCTGTCACACCAACTCTCGTTACCCCTAGAACCAAACTCCACAGCACTGCACATGCTCTGTCACACCAACTCTCGTTACCCCTAGAACCAAACTCCACAGCACTGCACATGCTCTGTCACACCAACTCTCGTTACCCCTAGAACCAAACTCCACAGCACTGCACATGCTCTGTCACACCAACTCTCGTTACCCCTAGAACCAAACTCCACAGCACTGCACATGCTCTGTCACACCAACTCTCGTTACCCCTAGAACCAAACTCCACAGCACTGCACATGCTCTGTCACACCAACTCTCATTACCCCTAGAACCAAACTCCACAGCACTGCACATGCTCTGTCACACCAACTCTCGTTACCCCTAGAACCAAACTCCACAGCACTGCACATGCTCTGTCACACCAACTCTCGTTACCCCTAGAACCAAACTCCATAGCACTGCACATGCTCTGTCACACCAACTCTCATTACCCCTAGAACCAAACTCCACAGCACTGCACATGCTCTGTCACACCAACTCTCATTACCCCTAGAACCAAACTACACAGTACTGCACATGCTCTGTCACACCAACTCTCATTACCCTAGAACCAAACTTCACAGCACTGCACATTCTCTGTCACACCAACTCTCATTACCCCATAGAACCAAACTCCACAGCACTGCACATGCTCTGTCAGACCAACTCTCATTACCCCCAGAACCAAACCTCACACCACTGCACATGCTTTCTCCTCTTAGGTGGCTACTCTTTGGCAAGATCTCCCCATCAACATTAAGGAGAGCAACACTTATTCCAATTTCAGCATGCAACTCAAATAACACTTCTTCAAACAAGCCAAATTCTCCTCCTTCAACACAACACACATCACCTAACCCATCTCCTTTCTGAGTCTCTTTGTCTCTCTCAAGAGTCATTGAAGATTGACCACTTTAGAAACTAAAATATATATTTTACATTACACTCTGCTTTACTGTACACTTGTTCACTGGAATATATATATATATATATATATATATATATATATATATATATATATATATATATATACACACACACACACACACACACACACACATTTTTTTCTAGGTAATTGGTCAGAACTGCTCTGTTACTGCTTACATTTCTGAATGTTTTGTTTGTGAAATATTTTTATATCATCGGGGCTGAGTCTGAAACTGGTTAGTACTGATCGGTGCACTAACCTGTAAGCAAATATCAAATTATTTAATTCATTCATTTATTAAGAAAACAAAAGAGAACAGCCCATCATGCAACAACAACAGGCACATAGCTGACACCTGCATAAGACTACTATGTATTAACATGGCAGTACATATGAATTCCACTAACTGTGCTTTGTACCTTTAATGTTCAATTTCATCTTCAAGTCATTTGACCCAAGCTAACCTCCCCTTTTGATCAGTACACCTATTCTGACCAAAAGTCATCTCTTCTTTTAATTAATACGTCTGCTTTGACCCTTGTGACCTCCCCTTTTGGTTAGTATACCTGTGCTGACTGCACATTTTACTGCAGCAGTAGTTTACGAATGGCTCTACCACATTCCAACATCACACTGCACACACAGTTGTATAAACCAGTACCCAGTAAAAGCACAGCAGCTATAAGGGAAAATTCTGAAACAGTTAAGACTTATCTTATACAGGAAATTTGTAGCTTCCTTTTTACACGTTGTGCATCTCTGACACAACTGAGCTGCTGCTAGTAATCCCCTGTAGTGTGATAACTCAATTGGCAGCTGCCAGTGCTTATATCATATAAATCTGAGGCTCTGAGCTCAGTACGTATCCTAACAATGTTCTAACCTGCTCTTTCTAGGTGATGTGCATGAGGGCAAAGTCACATTAAGAGGATCTCTCACTTCCATGAACCTGTAAGAGCTGTATAGACTGCAGTGAGTATGGATGGGCAGATCAATGTCAATTACAAGGATGTCATGTAATATATATTTTATCTGCTGTTGATGAATATGCTAAAGATCTGATATGCTCTCAAATCTAAGTCTTATGTATGAAGCGCATACATTTTACACCATTTCTCATACCATGCCAACATGTTCAGTGATACATTTTACACACCCTGCCAAAGTTCACAGTACTACAATGAACTATGCTGTGCAACATGTGCAGAAAGACAAAAGACGGTGGGCTACAAGAGGTAATTCAATAATTTCTGGAATGAGACCTGGAATATGGCCATGGCTTCTAATGGCACTGTACATGGCGGGGCACCCCGGTTGTGCAGTAAGGAATCAAAAGACTTCCTGTATTTGTTGCATAGGAACCACCACCAGCGCATATTTTGTGGTTCACCTAAAACGGCCCCCAGTAAAAGTTGGATGCATGACACTGTTTTCTCAGGGGGGTGTCTCACATGCCAGTCTGGAAAGTAGTGTTGGTATTACTACAGTGACCTGCAATGGTGCCATTCTGACTTTCTGACTCAGTGGGAAGAAGGGGTTAGTATAAAGGCATCTGAGATACATTGTAAGAGACTGGCCAGTCTGTAGAGATAACTGGTTTCTTGTTTAATACAAATTAAGTTGTAAGCAAGTAACTAAATGGTTATATTTTGCTCTGCAGCTCAGAAAGCCATAAAGGACAAGCACCTCCTATAACGGAAGAGGATGGAAAGGCTTTCCAGTAACAGAAGGGTGCATTACTTTACCTTTTTTTATGTTGGTGGTACTTTTTTATTATTTTTTACTACTGCATTAGTTCTATGGCAGTGGCATTCATAGCAGTCACTCTACAGTGGGTACATATACATATGGCAGTGCCATGTATATCAGTCACCCTACGGTGGGTACGTGTACATATGGCAGTGACATGTATATCAGTCACCCTACAGTTGGTACATATACATATGCCAGTGGCATGTATATCAGTCACCCTAGAGTGGGTAGGTATACATATGGCAGTGGCATATATATCAGTCACCCTAGAGTGGGTACATATACATATGGCCGTGACATGTATATCAGTCACCCTAGAGTGGGTAGGTATACATATGCCAGTGGCATGTATATCAGTCACGATGGGGTGGGTATGTATACATATGGCAGTGGCATGTATATCAGTCACCCTACAGTGGGTATGTATACATATGGCAGTGGCATGTATATCAGTCACCTTAGAGTGGGTACATATACATATGGCAGTGCCATGTATATCAGTCCCCCTAGGGTGGGTTGGTATACATATGGCAATAACATGTATATCAGTCACCCTAGAGTGGGTAGGTATACATATGGCAGTGACATGTATATCAGTCACCCTACAGTCGGTACATATACATATGCCAGCAGCATGTATATCAGTCACCCTAGGGTGGGTATGTATACATATGGCAGTGGCATGTATATCAGTCACCCTAAAGTGGGTACATATACATATGGCAATAGTATGTATATCAGTCACCCTACAGTGAGTAGGTATACATATGGCAGTGGCATGTATATCAGTCACCCTAGGGTGGGTACGTATACATATGTCAGTGGCATGTATATCAGTCACCCTACAGTGGGTACGTATACATATGGCAATGGCATGTATATCAGTTTCCCTACAGTGAGTAGGTATACATATGGCAGTAGCATGTATATCAGTCACCCTACAATGGGTACATATACATATGGCAGTGGCATGTATATCAGTCTCCCTAGGGTGGGTACATATACATATGGCAATGACATGTATATCAGTCACCCTAGAGTGGGTATGTATACATATGGCAGTGGCATGTATATCAGTCTCCCTAGGGTGGGTACATATACATAAGGCAGTGGCATGTATATCAGTCACCCTGGGGTGGGTATGTATACATATGGCAGTGGCATGTATATCAGGCACCCTAAGGTGGGTACGTATATATATGGCAGTAGCATTTATATCAGTCTACCTAGGGTGGGGATGTATACATATGCCACTGGCATGTACATCAGTCAACCTAGGATGGGTATGTATACATATGGCAGTGGAGTGTGTATCAGTCACCCTAGAGTGGGTAGGTATACATATGGCAGTGGCATATATATCAGTCCACCTAGAGTGGGTACATATACATATGGCAGTGGCAAGGAGGTACGTATACATATGGCAGTGGCATGTGTATCAGTCACCCTACAGTGGGTAGGTATACATATGGCAGTGGCGTGTGTATCAGTCACCCTACAGTAGGTAGGTATACATATGGCAGTGGCATGTATATCAGTCTCCCTAGGGTGGGTACGTATACATATGTCAGTGGCATGTATATCAGTCACCCTACAGTGGGTACGTATACATATGACAATGGCATGTATATCAATTTCCCTACAGTGAGTAGGTATACATATTGCAGTAGCATGTATATCAGTCACCCTACAATGGGTACATATACATATGGCAGTGGCATGTATATCAGTCTCCCTAGGGTGGGTACATATACATATGGCAGTGACATGTATATCAGTCACCCTAGAGTGGGTATGTATACATATGGAAGTGGCATGTATATCAGTCTCCCTAGGGTGGGTACATATACATAAGGCAGTGGCATGTATATCAGTCACCCTGGGGTGGGTATGTATACATATGGCAGTGGCATGTATATCAGTCACCCTCCAGTAAGTAAGTATACATATGGCAGTGGCATGTATATCAGTCTCCCTAGGGTGGATACATATACATATGGCAGTGGCATGTATATCAGGCACCCTAAGGTGGGTATATATACATATCAATGTGGCATGTATATCAGTCACCCTAGAGTGGGTACGTATATATATGGCAGTAGCATTTATATCAGTCTACCTAGGGTGGGAATGTATACATATGCCACTGGCATGTACATCAGTCAACCTAGGATGGGTATGTATACATATGGCAGTGGCATGTATATCAGTCACCCTTCAGTGAGTAGGTATACATATGGCAGTGGCATATACATATATATATATATATATATATATATATATATATATATATATATATATATATCAGTCCCCCAGACCTCTCAACCAATTGGGGACAAATTTCAACAGAATCAGGGACAAGTCAAGAAAAAAATCAGGGACAATCAGGGACACTTTTAAAATATTAGTGCTATTAACTTGAAACACTGACAGAATCAAAGCGCATGAATTAGTACACATTTTCTGAAGTAAAAGAAATGTATAACTCTTAATTATTGTCATTATTCATTAAGTGTAATTCACCACCTTTCCTCCAAAAGTCAGTAGTTTTAGACGGGATTAAGAGGGACAGAGTTAAAATTCGAGTCAAAATCAGGGACATCCCTGAAAATTAGGGACATCTGAGAGGTATGCAGTCCCCCTAGAGTGGGTAGGTATACATATGGCAGTGGCATATATATCAGTCTCCTAGAGTGGGTACGTATACATATGGCAGTGGCAAGGGGGTACATAAACATATGGCAGTGGCATGTGTACCAGTCACCCTACAGTGGGTAGGTATACATATGGCAGTGGCGTGTGTATCAGTCACCCTTCAGTAGGTAGGTATACATATGGCAGTGGCATGTATATCAGTCTCCCTAGGGTAGGTAAGTATACATATATAGGCAGTGGTACTGAGGTCTGAATATTTTAGAGAATGATTGATCATTTACTCTAGACACGTACATGTGATTGTTCCAGTCACTTGTACACATCCAGCAAATGATAGGTATACAAGGGTAAGGGGGTCAATTACTTGCAGTGATGTCCTAGAACTTTCTAGTTAGAGAAGCGCTCCTACACTTGAATGTAATTGGCTCAAGTAGTACACCATCAGAATATTTACCTGTGACTACTTTGTTAGGACACAGCCTCATAGCACAGCACCCTTTACATATCAGACTGCCATGCTGCCACTCAGTTTTTTATCCTTTTTGGATCTGTGCCCATAATTTGTATTATTAATCGTATGTATGACTTTTAGAGTTACTGCATTCATGTTATACCAATTTGTCTCTGTCTGTCACCCCCCCCCCCATTTCTTTGTCACTAGCCTTTCTTTTAAACTTATTTTAGGTTCACAGATAGTTATTAGGGGTCTATATTACGATGTCAACACGGCTGTTCATCGAACACCCTCACATCGACACATATCCACCGAAATACCAAAATTTCAAATGGCCACGAAAGCGATTTTTTCCAGGGAAAAAAATCACTGGCCAACAATAGACAAAACAAATCATCAGACACTATGAAGCTTCACCCCCCCCCACCTTAATATACCAACTCCGAGATCACATTACAGTGGAGGTAAGGGCAAATTTCCGACTACAGCAAAGCGTTTTTTCCCCCCTGGGAAAAAATTTGCTTATGTAGCCGTTCAGAGTTTTGGTATTTTGGTGGATATATGTTGATGAAAAGGTGTTTGATGAACAGCCCTTTTGGAAAGGTAATATAGACCCATTATTAAGCATGTAATCCAGGTGACCATTAAGGAGCCTAGCCCAAGTACCTAGCTCCCCCCAAACAATGTAGGGCTAAGTTATTTGCACAAGGTCCCAGAGTAGGAAAATAGAGGAGTAAAGATTCAAACCTTGCAATCCAGAAACAGGTATCAGCTCACTAAAAAGTCATAGATTTGGTCCTCTGCACTAACTGCTAGACAGCAGTGAAAAAAAAACACCATTAGAGGGTACCTGGATTTGAAAAATGGACCTCTTCATCTGCAGTCAACTGCTCTATAACTGAGTTATATCCCCATTTCATATTTTGCTATCTTTGTTATGTTATTTCTGTCTCTTTATTTTGTAATTATGTGCAGCACTGCCAATGGCAGCCTTGCTTCCACAGTCCCTCAGCAGGCCCGGCCAGCCCCTGCACCTCCCAAGCAACATAATGAGATGCAGCCAAAGTGGCTGCACTAGCAGACAGACAGGTGACCACTTTTGCCGCTGATGTGTTTCACTATCTTGGTGTGCCATCTTTACCACCACTGGGTCTGCCAGGGGTGTGAAGTTTGTGAACTGCAGGGAGCTGATGGTGGGGCAGCTGGTGGACCACCATCCATCCACCATCCTGATATATCTCCCCACTTTGTGTCAATACAGTCACAAAATCGTTCTATGTGGCACACCTCATCACTAAGGGCTTTTCATCCAGAAAAAAGGAGGTCATTGTCCCACTGTACTCATCCCTCATTAGACCCATTATAGAATAAAATGCCCCGTTTGGTATGTACCTCTCAAGACATCTGCAACAACTGGAAAGGCCACAGAAATACCTCACTAAAAGAATCACAGGCCTAAAGCAGATGCCCTACGATGACCACCTTAAAAAACTCCAGCTATACTCTGTCGCATATCGTCTACTCAGAGGCGATCTTTGCTTAACATACAAGGCCATGTCAAACCCAGAGCTGTTGGACATGCTACACTTAAAGAAATCCCAATCCCTCAGAGCCACACGCTCCAGGGATCTAAACCTTGTCATCACAATAAACAAAACATGCTGGAGGAATAGGTTCCTGACCCAGAGACTCCCCAGACTCTGGAATAGATTGCCATACATGTCAAGCAGAGTGCCTCTTTGGTCCTCTTCAAAAGGAACCTTGACGATTGGATGGGAGAAAGAAAATTCACCCCGGGGATCACGTCAGTCGCCCTGCTAGACAGGGGTCCAGGGAAGTAAATAGTGTGGGAAGAAATAGCCAGGGAATTGTTATGGCTAGGCTTGTATAGGGCCTAGGTTTGATAGCCTAGTACCAACCTATGAATACCCTCCCCTGTCTTTTACCCAATCTTATGTATCACTAATTTATTTTTATTTATTTATTTCCAGTTTGATTACTGGGGAAGTCCACTGGACCCAAATGACCCATTTTCAGTGGAGGCATGGGGAGAAAAGCTCCAAGATACATTGTGCAGTTTAGATACAAAAGTATAAAATATACATTATATAGAACAGTTACAAATGAGTACATTCAATGTCATGCATAGTCAACAAAATTCATTGAGGGTGATCTTAAGTCTTATACAGTTTCATTTGAGCAAACACTCATGTATTAGGTGTGGAAACATTTTACATACATACATAAGTAAATGTGGATACACTTTACATGCACACATTTAAAGTAAGATGCTATTTACAATATTTACACAGTTGAATTGTGTAATAAGTAGCTATAAGAGTTGCACTGAGCTCAGATACACTCATAGGAGAATAGCTATGAGAGTTATAGAGAGCTTAGGAACCTAAGAGAGACCAGTGTCTTCCCTTTGTTTGTATTACACCCCTGACTTCACTACTCTCCCCCTCCATCAGTGTGTCAGCATCTCTCGTCAGTCTTTAGTTTTTCTTACATTTTTTGTGCTTCTTCCCACTACCTAGTTTTATTTTTTCACCATAAATTTATGTTCCCTTGCATACTTTGCCACTTTTACCTCTTGAAAGGAAATAAAAGGGCACCAGCCCCACAAAAGCTGTTACCTTCCTTCCAGCTCCTACGTCTTATTCTTACTCTACTTGCTGTTTTGTGATTCCGTCTGCTTGCTGGCCCATTTGTCCTACTGTCCTGTACTCCAGTTTGCAGCCATTAATATGGTCGGAAGACAGATTTGAACAGTGCAGTGGCCCTTTAAATCAGAGTGATGTGTACTCCAGTTTCTAGCCATTAATATGGTCGGAAGACAGATTTGAACATTGCAGTGTCCCCTTTGAATCAGAGTGATACGTACTCCAGTTTGTAGCCATTAATATGGTCGGAAGACAGATTTGAACAGTGCAGTGTCCCCTTTAAAACACAGTGATATGTACTCCAGTTTGTACCCATTAATATGGTCGGAAGACAGATTTGAACAGTGCAGTGACCCTTTAAAACAGAGTGATATGTACTCCAGTTTGTACCCATTAATATGGTCGGAAGACAGATTTGAACAGTGCAGTGTCCCCTTTAAATCAGAGTGATACGTACTCCAGTTTGTACCCATTAATATGGTCGGAAGACAGATTTGAACAGTGCAGTGACCCTTTAAAACAGAGTGATGTGTACTCCAGTTTGTAGCCATTAATATGGTCGGAAGACAGATTTGAAAAGTGCAGTGTCCCCTTTAAAACAGAGTGATATGTACTCCAGTTTGTAGCCATTAATATGGTTGGAAGACAGATTTGAACAGTTCAGTGTCCCCTTTAAAACAGAGTGATATGTACTCCAGTTTGTACCCATTAATATGGTCAGAAGACAGATTTAAACAGCGCAGTGTCCCCTTTAAAACAGAGTGATCTGTACTCCAGTTTGTACACATTAATATGGTCGGAAAACAGATTTGAACAGTGCAGTGTCCCCTTTAAAACAGAGTGATATGTACTGCAGTTTGTACCAATTAATATGGTCGGAAGACAGATTTGAACAGTGCAGTGTCCCCTTTAAAATAGAGTGATGAGTACTCCAGTTTGTATCCATTAATATGGTCAGAAGACAGATTTGAACAGTGCAGTGACCCTTTAAAACAGAGTGATATGTACTGCAGTTTGTACCCATTAATATGGTTGGAAGACAGATTTGAACAGTGCAGTGTCCCCTTTAAATCAGAGTGATACGTACTCCAGTTTGTACCCATTAATATGGTCGGAAGACAGATTTGAACAGTGCAGTGTCCCCTTTAAAATAGAGTGATATGTACTCCAGTTTGTACCCATTAATATGGTCAGAAGACAGATTTGAACAGTGCAGTGACCCTTTAAAACAGAGTGATATGTACTCCAGTTTGTACCCATTAATATGGCCGGAAGACAGATTTGAATAGTGCAGTGTCCCCTTTAAAACAGAGCGATATGTACTCCAGTTTGTACCCATTAATATGGTCGGAAGACAGATTTGAACAGTGCAGTGTCCCCTTTAAAACAGAGTGATGTGTACTCCAGTTTGTACCCATTAATATGGTCGGAAGACAGATTTGAACAGTGCAGTGTCCCCTTTAAGACAGAGTGATATGTACTCCAGTTTGTACCCATTAATATGGTCGGAAGACAGATTTGAACAGTGCAGTGTCCCCTTTAAAACAGAGTAATATGTACTCCGGTTTGTACCCATTAATATGGTCAGAAGACAGATTTGAACAGTGCAGTGTCCCCTTTAAAACA
The DNA here is from genome assembly GCF_019279795.1 of Protopterus annectens. Classification (NCBI taxonomy): domain Eukaryota; kingdom Metazoa; phylum Chordata; order Ceratodontiformes; family Protopteridae; genus Protopterus; species Protopterus annectens. Next base: position 153,337,535 of record NC_056748.1, on the reverse strand, counting down.
GAGTGATATGTACTCCAGTTTGTACCCATTAATATGGTAGGAAGACAGATTTGAACAGTGCAGTATCCCCTTTAAAACAGAGTGATATGTACTCCAGTTTGTACCCATTAATATGGTCGGAAGACAGATTTGAACAGTGCAGTGTCCCCTTTAAAGCAGAGTGATCTGTACTCCAGTTTGTACCCATTAATATGGTCAGAAGACCGATTTGAACAGTGCAGTGTCCCCTTTAAAACAGAGTATGAACTCCACTTTGTAGCCATTAATATGGTCGGAAGACAGATTTGAACAGTGCAGTGTCCCCTTTAAAACAGAGTGATATGTACTCCAGTTTGTACCCATTAATATGGTCGGAAGACAGATTTGAACAGTGCAGTGACCCTTTAAAACAGAGTGATATGTACTCCAGTTTGTACCCATTAATATGGTCGGAAGAAAGATTTGAACAGTGCAGTGTCCCCTTTAAAACAGAGTGATATGTACTGCAGTTTGTACCCATTAATATAGTCGGAAGACAGATTTGAACAGTGCAGTGACCCTTTAAAACAGAGTGATATGTCCTCCAGTTTGTACCCATTAATATGGTCAGAAGACAGATTTGAACAGTGCAGTGTCCCCTTTAAAATAGAGTAATATGTACTCCAGTTTGTACCCATTAATATGGTCAGAAGACATATTTGAACAGTGCAGTGTCCCCTTTAAAACAGAGTGATATGTACTCCAGTTTGTACCCATTAATATGGTTGGAAGACAGATTTGAACAGTGCAGTGACCCTTTAAATCAGAGTGATACGTACTCCAGTTTGTACCCATTAATATGGTCAGAAGACAGATTTGAACAGTGCAGTGTCCCCTTTAAAACAGAGTGATATGTACTCCAGTTTGTACCCATTAATATGGTAGGAAGACAGATTTGAACAGCGCAGTGACCCTTTAAATCAGAGTGATATGTACTCCAGTTTGTACCCATTAATATGGTCAGAAGACAGATTTGAACAGTGCAGTGTCCCCTTTAAAACAGAGTGATATTTACTATAGTTTGTACCCATTAATATGGTCGGAAGACAGATTTGAACAGTGCAGTGTCCCCTTTAAAACAGAGTGATATGTACTCCAGTTTGTACCCATTAATATGGTCGGAAGACAGATTTGAACAGTGCAGTGTCCCCTTTAAAACAGAGTGATATGTACTCCAGTTTGTAGCCATTAATATGGTCGGAAGACAGATTTGAACAGTGCAGTGTCCCCTTTAAAACACAGTAATATGTACTCCAGTTTGTAGCCATTAATATGGTCGGAAGACAGATTTGAACAGTGCAGTGTCCCCTTTAAAATAGAGTGATATGTACTGCAGTTTGTACCCATTAATATGGTCGGAAGACAGATTTGAACAGTGCAGTGTCCCCTTTAAAATAGAGTGATATGTACTCCAGTTTGTACCCATTAATATGGTCGGAAGACAGATTTGAACAGTGCAGTGTCCCCTTTAAAACAGAGTGATATGTACTCCAGTTTGCACCCATTAATATGATCGGAAGACAGATTTGAACAGTGCAGTGTCCCCTTTAAAACAGAGTGATATGTACTCCAGTTTGTAGCCATTAATATGGTCGGAAGACAGATTTGAACAGTGCAGTGTCCCCTTTAAAACATAGTAATATGTACTCCAGTTTGTAGCCATTAATATGGTCAGAAGACAGATTTGAACAGTGCAGTGTCCCCTTTAAAATAGAGTGATACGTACTGCAGTTTGTACCCATTAATATGGTCGGAAGACAGATTTGAACAGTGCAGTGTCCCCTTTAAAATAGAGTGATATGTACTCCAGTTTGTACCCATTAATATGGTCAGAAGACATATTTGAACAGTGCAGTGTCCCCTTTAAAATAGAGTGATATGTACTCCAGTTTGTAGCCATTAATATGGTCGGAAGACAGATTTGAACAGTGCAGTGTCCCCTTTAAAACATAGTAATATGTACACCAGTTTGTAGCCATTAATATGGTCGGAAGACAGATTTGAACAGTGCAGTGTCCCCTTTAAAATAGAGTAATATGTACTCCAGTTTTGTACCCATTAATATGGTCAGAAGACATATTTGAACAGTGCAGTGTCCCCTTTAAAATAGAGTGATATGTACTCCAGTTTGTACCCATTAATATGGTCAGAAGACATATTTGAACAGTGCAGTGTCCCCTTTAAAACAGAGTGATATGTACTCCAGTTTGTACCCATTAATATGGTTGGAAGACAGATTTGAACAGTGCAGTGACCCTTTAAATCAGAGTGATACATACTCCAGTTTGTACCCATTAATATGGTCGGAAGACAGATTTGAACAGTGCAGTGACCCCTTTAAAACAGAGTGATATTTACTATAGTTTGTACCCATTAATATGGTCGGAAGACAGATTTGAACAGTGCAGTGTCCCCTTTAAAACAGAGTGATATTTACTATAGTTTGTACCCATTAATATGGTCGGAAGACAGATTTGAACAGTGCAGTGTCCCCTTTAAAACAGAGTGATATGTACTCCAGTTTGTACCCATTAATATGGTCGGAAGACAGATTTGAACAGTGCAGTGTCCCCTTTAAAACAGAGTGATATGTACTCCAGTTTGTAGCCATTAATATGGTCGGAAGACAGATTTGAACAGTGCAGTGTCCCCTTTAAAACATAGTAATATGTACTCCAGTTTGTAGCCATTAATATGGTCGGAAGACAGATTTGAACAGTGCAGTGTCCCCTTTAAAATAGAGTGATATGTTCTGCAGTTTGTACCCATTAATATGGTCAGAAGACAGATTTGAACAGTGCAGTGTCCCTTTTAAAACAGAGTGATATGTACTGCAGTTTGTACCCATTAATATGGTCGGAAGACAGGTTTGAACAGTGCAGTGACCCTTTAAAACAGAGTGATATGTCCTCCAGTTTGTACCCATTAATATGGTCAGAAGACAGATTTGAACAGTGCAGTGTCACCTTTAAAATAGAGTGATATGTACTCCAGTTTGTACCCATTAATATGGTCAGAAGACATATTTGAACAGTGCAGTGTCCCCTTTAAAACAGAGTGATATGTACTCCAGTTTGTACCCATTAATATGGTCGGAAGACAGATTTGAACAGTGCAGTGACCCTTTAAATCAGACTGATACGTACTCCAGTTTGTACCCATTAATATGGTCGGAAGAAAGATTTGAACAGTGCAGTGACCCTTTAAATCAGAGTGATATGTACTCCAGTTTGTACCCATTAATATGGTCAGAAGACAGATTTGAACAGTGCAGTGTCCCCTTTAAAACAGAGTGATATGTACTATAGTTTGTACCCATTAATATGGTCGGAAGACAGATTTGAACAGTGCAGTGTCCCCTTTAAAACAGAGTGATATGTACTCCAGTTTGCACCCATTAATATGATCGGAAGACAGATTTGAACAGTGCAGTGTCCCCTTTAAAACAGAGTGATATGTACTCCAGTTTGTAGCCATTAATATGGTCGGAAGACAGATTTGAACAGTGCAGTGTCCCCTTTAAAACATAGTAATATGTACTCCAGTTTGTAGCCATTAATATGGTCGGAAGACAGATTTGAACAGTGCAGTGTCCCCTTTAAAATAGAGTGATATGTACTGCAGTTTGTACCCATTAATATGGTCGGAAGACAGATTTGAACAGTGCAGTGTCCCCTTTAAAATAGAGTGATATGTACTCCAGTTTGTACCCATTAATATGGTCAGAAGACAGATTTGAACAGTGCAGTGACCCTTTAATACAGAGTGATATGTACTCCAGTTTGTACCCATTAATATGGTCGGAAGACAGATTTGAACAGTGCAGTGTCCCTTTTAAAACAGAGTGATATGTACTGCAGTTTGTACCCATTAATATGGTCGGAAGACAGGTTTGAACAGTGCAGTGACCCTTTAAAACAGAGTGATATGTCCTCCAGTTTGTACCCATTAATATGGTCAGAAGACAGATTTAAACAGTGCAGTGTCACCTTTAAAATAGAGTGATATGTACTCCAGTTTGTACCCATTAATATGGTCAGAAGACATATTTGAACAGTGCAGTGTCCCCTTTAAAACAGAGTGATATGTACTCCAGTTTGTACCCATTAATATGGTCGGAAGACAGATTTGAACAGTGCAGTGACGCTTTAAATCAGACTGATACGTACTCCAGTTTGTTCCCATTAATATGGTCGGAAGACAGATTTGAACAGTGCAGTGACCCTTTAAATCAGAGTGATATGTACTCCAGTTTGTACCCATTAATATGGTCAGAAGACAGATTTGAACAGTGCAGTGTCCCCTTTAAAACAGAGTGATATGTACTATAGTTTGTACCCATTAATATGGTCGGAAGACAGATTTGAACAGTGCAGTGTCCCCTTTAAAACAGAGTGATATGTATTCCAGTTTGTACCCATTAATATGGTCGGAAGACAGATTTGAACAGTGCAGTGCCCCCTTTAAAACAGAGTGATATGTACTACAGTTTGTACCCATTAATATGGTCGGAAGACAGATTTGAACAGTGCAGTGTCCCCTTTAAATCAGAGTGATATGTACTCCAGTTTGTACCCATTAATATGGTCGGAAGACAGATTTGAACAGTGCAGTGTCCCCTTTAAAACAGAGTGATATGTACTACAGTTTGTACCCATTAATATGGTCAGAAGACAGATTTGAACAGTGCAGTGTCCCCTTTAAAACAGAGTGATATGTACTCCAGTTTGTACCCATTAATATGGTCGGAAGACAGATTTGAACAGTGCAGTGTCCCCTTTAAAACAGAGTGATATGTACTCCAGTTTGTAGCCATTAATATGGTCGGAAGACAGATTTGAACAGTGCAGTGTCCCCTTTAAAACATAGTAATATGTACTCCAGTTTGTAGCCATTAATATGGTCGGAAGACAGATTTGAACAGTGCAGTGTCTTCTTTAAAATAGAGTAATATGTCCTGCTGTTTGTACCCATTAATACGGTCGGAAGACAGATTTGAATAGTGCAGTGTCTCCTTTAAAATAGAGTGATATGTACTCCAGTTTGTACCCATTAATATGGTCAGAAGACAGATTTGAACAGTGCAGTCACCCTTTAATACAGAGTGATATGTACTCCAGTTTGTACCCATTAATATGGTCGGAAGACAGATTTGAACAGTGCAGTGTCCCTTTTAAAACAGAGTGATATGTACTGCAGTTTGTACCCATTAATATGGTCGGAAGACAGGTTTGAACAGTGCAGTGACCCTTTAAAACAGAGTGATATGTCCTCCAGTTTGTACCCATTAATATGGTCAGAAGACAGATTTGAACAGTGCAGTGTCCCCTTTAAAATAGAGTGATATGTACTCCAGTTTGTACCCATTAATATGGTCAGAAGACATATTTGAACAGTGCAGTGTCCCCTTTAAAACAGAGTGATATGTACTCCAGTTTGTACCCATTAATATGGTCGGAAGACAGATTTGAACAGTGCAGTGACCCTTTAAATCAGAGTGATACGTACTCCAGTTTGAACCCATTAATATGGTCGGAAGACAGATTTGAACAGTGCAGTGACCCTTTAAATCAGAGTGATATGTACTCCAGTTTGTACCCATTAATATGGTCAGAAGACAGATTTGAACAGTGCAGTGTCCCCTTTAAAACAGAGTGATATGTACTATAGTTTGTACCCATTAATATGGTCGGAAGACAGATTTGAACAGTGCAGTGTCCCCTTTAAAACAGAGTGATATGTACTCCAGTTTGTACCCATTAATATGGTCGGAAGACAGATTTGAACAGTGCAGTGCCCCCTTTAAAACAGAGTGATATGTACTCCAGTTTGTAGCCATTAATATGGTCGGAAGACAGATCTGAACAGTGCAGTGTCCCCTTTAAAACATAGTAATATGTACTCCAGTTTGTAGCCATTAATATGGTCGGAAGAAAGATTTGGACAGTGCAGTGCCCCCTTTAAAATAGAGTGATATGTACTCCAGTTTGTACCCATTAATATGGTCAGAAGACATATTTGAACAGTGCAGTGTCCCCTTTAAAACAGAGTGATATGTACTCCAGTTTGTACCCATTAATATGGCCGGAAGACAGATTTGAACAGTGCAGTGACCCTTTAAAACAGAGTGATATGTACTCCAGTTTGTACCCATTAATATGGTCAGAAGACAGATTTGAACAGTGCAGTGTCCCCTTTAAAACAGAGTGATATGTCCTCCAGTTTGTACCCATTAATATGGTCAGAAGACAGATTTGAACAGTGCAGTGTCCCCTTTAAAATAGAGTGATATGTACTCCAGTTTGTACCCATTAATATGGTCAGAAGACATATTTGAACAGTGCAGTGTCCCCTTTAAAACAGAGTGATATGTACTCCAGTTTGTACCCATTAATATGGTCGGAAGACAGATTTGAACAGTGCAGTGACCCTTTAAAACAGAGTGATATGTACTCCAGTTTGTACCCATTAATATGGTTGGAAGACAGATTTGAACAGTGCAGTGTCCCCTTTAAAACAGAGTGATATGTACTGCAGTTTGTACCCATTAATATGGTCAGAAGACAGATTTGAACAGTGCAGTGACCCTTTAAATCAGAGTGATACGTACTCCAGTTTGTACCCATTGATATGGTCGGAAGACAGATTTGAACAGTGCAGTGACCCTTTAAATCAGAGTGATATGTACTCCAGTTTGTACCCATTAATATGGTCAGAAGACAGATTTGAACAGTGCAGTGTCCCCTTTAAAATAGAGTGATATGTACTCCAGTTTGTACCCATTAATATGGTCAGAAGACAGATTTGAACAGTGCAGTGACCCTTTAAATCAGAGTGATACGTACTCCAGTTTGTACCCATTAATATGGTCGGAAGACAGATTTGAACAGTGCAGTGTCCCCTTTAAAGCAGAGTAATATGTACTCCAGTTTGTAGCCATTAATATGATCGGAAGACAGATTTGAATAGTGCAGTGTCCCCTTTAAAACAGAGTGATATGTCCTCCAGTTTGTACCCATTAATATGGTCAGAAGACAGATTTGAACAGTGCAGTGTCCCCTTTAAAATAGAGTGATATGTACTCCAGTTTGTACCCATTAATATGGTCAGAAGACATATTTGAACAGTGCAGTGTCCCCTTTAAAACAGAGTGATATGTACTCCAGTTTGTACCCATTAATATGGTCGGAAGACAGATTTGAACAGTGCAGTGTCCCCTTTAAAACAGAGTGATATGTACTCCAGTTTGTAGCCATTAATATGGTCGGAAGACAGATTTGAACAGTGCAGTGTCCCCTTTAAAACATAGTAATATGTACTCCAGTTTGTAGCCATTAATATGGTCGGAAGACAGATTTGAACAGTGCAGTGTCCCCTTTAAAATAGAGTGATATGTACTGCTGTTTGTACCCATTAATACGGTCGGAAGACAGATTTGGATAGTGCAGTGTCTCCTTTAAAATAAAGTGATATGTACTCCAGTTTGTACCCATTAATATGGTCAGAAGACAGATTTGAACAGTGCAGTCACCCTTTAATACAGAGTGATATGTACTCCAGTTTGTACCCATTAATATGGTCGGAAGACAGATTTGAACAGTGCAGTGTCCCTTTTAAAACAGAGTGATATGTACTGCAGTTTGTACCCATTAATATGGTCGGAAGACAGGTTTGAACATGCAGTGACCCTTTAAAACAGAGTGATATGTCCTCCAGTTTGTACGCATTAATATGGTCAGAAGACAGATTTGAACAGTGCAGTGTCCCCTTTAAAATAGAGTGATATGTACTCCAGTTTGTACCCATTAATATGGTCAGAAGACATATTTGAACAGTGCAGTGTCCCTTTTAAAACAGAGTGATATGTACTCCAGTTTGTACCCATTAATATGGTCGGAAGACAGATTTGAACAGTGCAGTGACCCTTTAAATCAGAGTGATACGTACTCCAGTTTGTACCCATTAATATGGTCGGAAGACAGATTTGAACAGTGCAGTGACCCCTTTAAAACAGAGTGATATGTACACCAGTTTGTAGCCATTAATATGGTCGGAAGACAGATTTGAACAGTGCAGTGTCCCCTTTAAAACATAGTAATATGTACTCCAGTTTGTAGCCATTAATATGGTCGGAAGAAAGATTTGGACAGTGCAGTGCCCCCTTTAAAATAGAGTGATATGTACTCCAGTTTGTACCCATTAATATGGTCAGAAGACATATTTGAACAGTGCAGTGTCCCCTTTAAAACAGAGTGATATGTACTCCAGTTTGTACCCATTAATATGGCCGGAAGACAGATTTGAACAGTGCAGTGACCGTTTAAAACAGAGTGATATGTACTCCAGTTTGTACCCATTAATATGGTCAGAAGACAGATTTGAACAGTGCAGTGTCCAATTTAAAACAGAGTGATATGTACTGTAGTTTGTACCCATTAATATGGTCGGAAGACAGATTTGAACAGTGCAGTGTCCCCTTTAAAACAGAGTGATATGTACTCCAGTTTGTACCCATTAATATGGTCGGAAGACAGATTTGAACAGTGCAGTGTCCCCTTTAAAGCAGAGTAATATGTACTCCAGTTTGTAGCCATTAATATGATCGGAAGACAGATTTGAATAGTGCAGTGTCCCCTTTAAAACAGAGTGATATGTCCTCCAGTTTGTACCCATTAATATGGTCAGAAGACAGATTTGAACAGTGCAGTGTCCCCTTTAAAATAGAGTGATATGTACTCCAGTTTGTACCCATTAATATGGTCAGAAGACATATTTGAACAGTGCAGTGTCCCCTTTAAAACAGAGTGATATGTACTCCAGTTTGTACCCATTAATATGGTCGGAAGACAGATTTGAACAGTGCAGTGACCCTTTAAAACAGAGTGATATGTACTCCAGTTTGTACCCATTAATATGGTCAGAAGACAGATTTGAACTGTGCAGTGACCCTTTAAATCAGAGTGATACGTACTCCAGTTTGTACCCATTAATATGGTCGGAAGACAGATTTGAACAGTGCAGTGACCCTTTAAATCAGAGTGATATGTACTCCAGTTTGTACCCATTAATATGGTCAGAAGACAGATTTGAACAGTGCAGTGTCCCCTTTAAAATAGAGTGATATGTACTCCAGTTTGTACCCATTAATATGGTCAGAAGACAGATTTGAACAGTGCAGTGACCCTTTAAATCAGAGTGATACGTACTCCAGTTTGTACCCATTAATATGGTCGGAAGACAGATTTGAACAGTGCAGTGACCCTTTAAATCAGAGTGATATGTACTCCAGTTTGTACCCATTAATATGGTCAGAAGACAGATTTGAACAGTGCAGTGTCCCCTTTAAAACAGAGTGATATGTACTCCAGTTTGTACCCATTAATATGGTCGGAAGACAGATTTGAACAGTGCAGTGTCCCCTTTAAAACAGAGTGATATGTACTCCAGTTTGTAGCCATTAATATGGTCGGAAGACAGATTTGAACAGTGCAGTGTCCCCTTTAAAACATAGTAATATGTACTCCAGTTTGTAGCCATTAATATGGTCGGAAGACAGATTTGAACAGTGCAGTGTCCCCTTTAAAACAGAGTGATATGTACTTCAGTTTGTACCCATTAATATGGCCGGAAGACAGATTTGAACAGTGCAGTGACCCTTTAAAACAAAGTGATATGTAGTCCAGTTTGTACCCATTAATATGGTCGGAAGACAGATTTGAACAGTGCAGTGTCCCCTTTAAAACAGAGTGATATGTACTATAGTTTGTACCCATTAATATGGTCGGAAGACAGATTTGAACAGTGCAGTGACCCTTTAAATCAGAGTGATACGTACTCCAGTTTGTACCCATTAATATGGTCGGAAGACAGATTTGAACAGTGCAGTGACCCTTTAAAACAGAGAGATATGTACTCCAGTTTGTACCCATTAATATGGTCAGAAGACATATTTGAACAGTGCAGTGTCCCCTTTAAAGCAGAGTAATATGTACTCCAGTTTGTAGCCATTAATATGATCGGAAGACAGATTTGAACAGTGCAGTGTCCCCTTTAAAACAGAGTGATATGTACTCCAGTTTGTACCCATTAATATGGTCGGACGACAGATTTGAACAGTGCAGTGTCCCCTTTAAAACAGAGTGATATGACTCCAGTTTGTACCCATTAATATGGTCGGAAGACAGATTTGAACAGTGCAGTGACCCTTTAAAACAGAGTGATATGTACTCCAGTTTGTACCCATTAATATGGTCGGAAGACAGATTTGAACAGTGCAGTGACCCTTTAAAACATAGTAATATGTACTCCAGTTTGTAGCCATTAATATGGTCGGAAGACAGATCTGAACAGTGCAGTGTCCCCTTTAAAACAAAGTGATATGTACTCCAGTTTGTACCCATTAATATGGTCAGAAGACATATTTGAACAGTGCAGTGTCCCCTTTAAAACAAAGTGATACTTGTCCACATATTCTCACTTCATAGCACATGTGCATGACCAGAACTGTGAACAACTTGAGCACTTTTGTAATCTGACTACACAGCATACCTCTCAACCTCTTAGTGCAAGAAATCTGGACAATCCTAAAATAATGGGAATACAAGGGCCCAAAAGTAGGGACAAATTTTAAATTTTGCTATTATAACCTTAAAGAGTTGCTAGAATACTTTGATTTGTGTTATGATGCATTTTCTGAAGGCTATGAAGTGTGAAACAAGTGTGAAATTCAAATGTATGTCATTATTTAGTGACTTCAATTCTCAGTGATTAAGCAGAAAATCACAAATGTTATGACAAAAAGACCTAACATATGAGGCAAAAATCTGGACAGTTGAGAGATATGCTGCACAGTCACTAATGTTTCCTGTCACAGCAGTTCAAGCTCTGGGCATGAGCATGATTACTAATTAGCTGATGAGCACGATTATTAATTAGCTGCAACCAGACCAGCGAGTTTTCATTTTGTGAATTGATAATGAGGTATGGGTCTCATCTCACTATGTGTAGTACCCAAAGAAGGCAAGCCACGATTGTCCTGGGCATATGTTTTTAAATTGCAGGGCATGTCATGACTTTCACATTTCACATGGAGATAACAAATACATTTTGCATGCTGATACATTCATGTAAATGACAATTAGCTCATTGCAACAGATTTATTTAAAACATTTGCTGTTACAGTTGTCAGTGTCAGTGACCACAGACTACATTATACGACCACTGTGAGGAAGAAAGCAATAGTTAAGTTACACAATGTGAAGTGTGGACATTCTGGAATCACCAGTATGTTAGTGATTAGTATATTACTTCCCTTCACGTTTAATAACAGCAGCTTGTTGTACTGTGTCAGAGCTGAAAGATAGATCCCCTTACCCAGCTGGAGCACACAACATGTGCTCTCCCCTTCACAACGATTCAGTGACCATGTTTACTTGAGGAAAAGCTAGTACATAGCACTCTGGTTTAGATGAGGTTTGCAAAATAGGTTCATAGGTAAGTACTAGGCTATTTGCCCGAGGGCATTTATAAGCCTAGCCAGAGTGTGTCGGCTTTTGCCACCCCATTGATTAATTAACTGATCCTCTGTCAAGCAGAGCCAATGAAGTGATCTCAGGGGTGTATTTTCTGTTACCCATCCACTCGTCAAGGTTTCTCTTGAAGAGTGTTAGTGAGCAGCTGTGCCTGATGTAGTTTGGAATTTTGTTGCAAAGCATGGGGAGTCTCTGTGACAGGAATCTATCCCTCCAGCATGTTCTATTTATTGTTGTGGCGAGGTTTAGCTCACTAGTGTGCGTGGCTCACAGTGACTTGGATTTCTTTAGGTGGAGCATGTCCATGAATTCTGAGTTGGACATGGCTTTGTAAGTCAGGCAGAGATCACCTCTGAGTAACCGAAATGCCACTGAGTACAGCCGGAATTTTTTCAGTCGGGCTGCATACAACATATGTTTGAGGCCAGTAATCCTCTTGGTGAGGTACTTCTGTGGTCTTTCCAGCTGTTAGAAGTGTCTTGTGAGGTACATCCCAAATGAGGCATTGTACTCTATGATGCGTCTAATAAGTGACAAATAGCGGGGCACTATAACCTCTTTATTTCTAGATGCGAACCCTTTAGTAATTAGATGGGCCACATAGAAGGATTTCCTAACTACTTTGGCAATATGATTGTCAAAGGAGAGATTACTATCTACCTGGGTCCCCAGATCTCTTATTACCTCTTCTGTATTAAGGGGGCTGCCACCTATGTGGTAATTCATGGGTGTTTTATTTTTCCCAAGCGGGATGACTATGCATTTTTGGCATTTAGCATGAGGTCATGACTTGACACCGGTTGTCTGTCTCAGTAAGGCCCTTTTGGAGGATGTCCGTGTCAGCCGAAGAGTGAATTATGGCTCCCAGTTTACAGTCATCGGCGAACTTGGTTAGCCATAGTCCTCCTGTGTTTGTCTGTACTTCTGAAAAGTATATGCCGAACAGTAGGGGTCCCAGGACTGAGCCTTGCGGGACACCACTTGTGACTGGTTTAGAGTTGGACCTGGAGCCCCCTATTCTTACCATGTGAGTTCTGTCTGTAAGCCAGTTGGCAACCCATCTCGTGACATAGAGGTTTATGTTCAGGCTGGTGAGTTTTTCTATGATTCCCGAGTGGGGAATAGTGTCAAAAGCCTTGGCGAGGTCAAAGTAGGCTGTGTGAACCACCTTTCCCTCGTCTATGGCCTTGGTGACTGTCTCGAAGAAGTCAACCAGGTTTAGTAGGCATGATCTGCCCTTAACAAAGCCGAACTGGGTCGGGTCAAGTGTTTGGAGGTTCACAATGTCTTTGTTAATGAGTTCCATGATGATGCGCTCCATAGCCTTGCAGACCAGGCTAGTCAGGCTTATGGGGAGATAGTTACCAGGGTCAGTTGTGGCCCCCCCCCTTTGTGGAGAGGAATAACCGTTGTTGTGCACCAATCTATGGGCATGTAGCCTGTGGAGAGGCTGAGGTTGAACAGCGTGTTTAGGTGGGGGGGGGTTAGTTTGTTCTGTAGTTCGTGCAAGACGCAGCCTGGGACACCATCTGGTCCCACTGACGCTGTGTTTTTGGCTTTTGAAAGGACTGTTTTCACCTGTGGGTCTGTGATTTTTGGGACACTACACTTTTCCTTTATTGCTGTGGGCCCTTTTGGAGGTGAGAGGGGGGTGAAGTTTGCACTGAATCTATCTGCCAGGATGTTGGCAATATCAGTGGGTTCAGTATATTTTGTGCTATTTTGTACTAGTTCAGTGCATATCTGCGAATTACCACGTAGATTCTTAACATAGCTAAAGAAGGCTTTGTGGTTATCTTTTGAATCCTTGGCTATTTTTCTTTTGAAGTTAGCCTTGGATGATTTCATGAGGGACCTCAATTTCTTATTGATACTGATCAGAGATGTCTTTCCTTCTTGGGATTTGCTTTTTTTCTGAACTAGTTTCCTCCTTCTGTTGTATAGCCTGTTTATGGCATGGGTCCACTAAACTTGTTTCCTTCTCTTAGAGGAGTGAGTCTTGGTTTTGCTAGGGATGGCACAATCCATGCATTCTTGTAGGTGCTCATAGAGTGCATTTGTAAAGGTTTCTGCATCTTGGGCAGCATTATCCTTTAGCGTGGAGACTGTGAAACGTACCACCTCCGTCTTAAGTAAGGTGAAGTTTACTTTAAAAAGTTTTTTACTGTGGTTTCCTTAGTTGGGGGGTGGGGTGGGGTGTGGACATCCAGTGTGATTAGTTTACGGTCTGATCTAACCAGTGATGGGTTGACCTCCGGTGTGGAACACCTCTCGTCCATGTTGGTGATGACGAGGTCCAATATGTTTGCACCTCTGGTAGGGGAGTTTACCAGCTGATCCAGGGCGTTTCAGTTGATGAATTCCAGGAAGCGCTGGGCCTGGGAGTTTGTACTCGAGTAGTTTTCCCAGTGAATGGTAGGGTAATTGAAGTCGCCCAATATCAGGGTGTTCGGTAGGACCGTCATGTTTTCCAGTGTCTCCGAAAGGTGGAGTGGTGGTCCTGGGTCATGGAGGGTGATCTGTAGCAGGCCACAATTTGCACTGCAGATTTTCCCGATGTTAGTTGCACATGGATGATCTCAGAAGTATCATGCTGCGCCACTAACCTGGAGATGTAGGTATCCTTGATGAATATGGATACACCCCCTCCTTTTGTGTTTCGGTCCATGTTCTGTGGTCGAAACGTTTGGTATGAGTTGTAGCCCACTAGTGCTGGGGTGCTCTTTGAAGCCTTGAGCCAGGTTTCAGTTACTGCACAGATGTCCACGTTCTCCATACTGAGGAGTGCTTCGAACGCGTGCATTTGAGATTTAAACTTCTGGCATTGAGTAGCACGACCCTCAGTTTTTTGTTAATTGTGCTGTTTATGGAGGTGAGTTTGACTTTTGAGCCTTACCTAAAAAAGGCACTATGGGAGCAGCAAGAGCCTTTGTCGGTATTCAAAAGCCTAGGGGTGACAGGTGCAAGCCGTCTCTTGCGAAGCAACGCGGCTTGTCGAGCATATCGTCCCAGGCTGACAGATACTGGATCCCCTTTGAGTGACACCAGAAGCTTAGCCAGTTGTTGAAATTGATCATTTTTTCTTTATACTGAGGTATCATTTTTGGTGAGGCAGGATGCTACTCGCAGTCAGGGTCATACCAGCCTGGGCTACATGATCAGAGAGCTCTTCCATGTCTCTTTTCATATAGTCCAAGGAGGTACATCTCAGGTCATTCACACCAACATGAACAATGACAGAGTCATATTTGTACTTGTTCTGGAGTGACCTGAGTGTTATGTGGCAGATTCTGGCTCCCGGTAAGCAGCTAACAGTAACCTTCTGCTTGTCCAGCCTAGTGAGTGGGACGTCAGTGTGAGTCACCTATTACTACTGTGTTAGGTATGTTATTTTGCCTTAAGGGCTGTGATTGTGTGGCACACTGATTTTGTGTTTTATGTGTTGTCTGGTTTGTGACGGGAAGTGCAGGTTGTTTGGGTGGCTGCTTTGGAGGTCTCTGATGCTTTTGCAGTTTTTTTATTTAGAGCCTCCGAGTACGATTTTGTGTACTTGGGTGTATTTTTTGCCAGTGCTGTTTTAGTAATTCTGTGTGCGGCTGGAGGTGTGGTGCAAGTGTTAACCTTCTCCTCTTGACTGTCTGTTCCAGTCTTGGGTGGAGACAGCTTACCTTCCAGTTTGGCTGTATAACTGCATCTCTCGCATATGTTAGTGTTTTGTGGTAGGAGGAGAGGGTTGTCTGTGTACATGAGGCAGTTGTAACATTGCCTCAGGATACCCAGGTTCACCAGCTGGACTGGAGAGTACACCTGAAATTGCCCTTTGGTCATGCCTGAATAGTAGGGTGAGCTGCTTAGTCGCTTGGTTGGTGAGGGGGTGAATAAACAGCCTTGCCCTGATGGGCAATCAGTGTCAGGGAATATTAGTGCTTGCTATTAGGTCTGAAGTGTTGGGCTGTAGGATGCTTTTTGAGTGCTTAGGTTGAGAGTTAGACTAGTTTCAAGGGAAATAATGAAGAGAATTCTTAGTGGAGCCGGGAATAATTTAACCGTAGCTAACTGGCACTGTCCGGTGCGCAAAAGCGTGCAAACATGTTTTTTATGGTAGGGAAATGAAAGAGATAGAAATTAACCGAAAATGGCCAATAAACTACTAATTTCTGGGCTGGAACCACTCCTCCAGGGACAGATAGGTTGTTCAAAGCTCTCCTCTCTCACAGGTGAACAGAGAAACTTCCTTCTATCCAATTTAGGTGTGGGCAACTCAGAAACTAGTATCACAGCCCTGAATTCAGCACTAGCCTGAATACTGGAGTATACTAGCTTGGAAAGGCAGGAAACAAGGATTTTTTTTGTTTTTTTGAAAAGATAAGGCAAAAACAGTAAAAAATACACTTAAAACAGCTTTAAACGACTATAAACGATCAGAAAAGGCTATCAAACATTGCTTTAAATTCTCTGCATTTGACCCTGATATTTCTTAATCATGTATGTCTTTTCTCCAGCAAAAGAGTCAGTGACATTTTTGATAACAAAGTCTGCTTGATGTCAAAAAAATCTTTATACTAAAAAAAGAGTGTAGAGGCTAACTGTAAGAGAACAGATGAGTGAACATTTCACTCCAAAATGCATCCAAAGATGTATTATGACACATACAGATTACGTGCATTTATTTATTTATGACAGTTCATAAGAAGAGTTTGTTGTACAACAAGCCACATCACCAAAGCCAAATTCTTCACTAATTACTGCAAGTCAGGTAAAGCCCTCAAGAAAAGATCAGTTCCTGTTATTTTATTCTCAAATAGCAGCACGCCACGGAAGCTTTCAATGAATGGACTGTAAAGCAAATATAAACAACAGAAAACAACCCACAGAAAAGGTGATAGTAATTCTAGATCCAAACATTATTTTATGCCAAATAAATCCCATTAAGAAGAAGTGTTTCCCTGGATAAATGGTTTATTAACTAAGTGTCTTGGTCAGAAACATTCCGTATAAAACTGAAGACTGACAGAATAAAACTCAAGACTCCTTGATAAATCTAGTTATTAGCTCACGTCCACACCCTTCTTTGCTATACTGCTAGAGTACTATACATAGGGTTACTACATGTCCCTTTTTATGCAGGACACCACAACAAACAGAAAATGTCCTGATATTTCAGGACAAAAAATGTTTGTTAAATTGCTACTACAAGTTGCATAAAGCAATTATTATCATATGAAACAACAGAAGCAAGTTAAATTCTACCGCAGTGAGCTTTTATTTTGACAGAAAAGTAAAGTCCTTGTCTTCACATTGGTTATAAGAATGGATAGCCCTGCATAATCTTACTTTTCCATAAAGATGTCCCACTGGACATTTTGAAACGGTGGTTACACTTCCTACACTTCATGCATTTATTACAGTAAAACATTTCAGTAAACAACGTCTCTTAATAACGCACAGAAAATATCCTTCTGACCCAAAAGTCACACAGGGTCTTAAGCAAGTGTGACACAACTGTGGTCTCCTCAGCTTCTACACTGTATGATAATGGATGAACTTTGAGAAAGAAATGGTATGCTATATTACACACAATACGGTAATCTGGGCTTGAAAGAATTAACT
>NC_056748.1:153200376-153315376 GCF_019279795.1 Protopterus annectens | reverse complement strand
TGGGGTGGTATAGGATCTTTTGGGTGATAAGTAATTGTTGACAAAGTATATGGTTCTGTAATTCTAGCCATCCCAGTTGTCTGAGGTTGAGGCAGTGGTGAGTTTTAAAGGGGGAGCAAGTGATGAATCTAGCTATGCTATTATAACACGTGGAAAGTTTGGAGAGGTTGTTTTTAGATAGGTTAGTATACATATAGCAGAGACATAGAAAATGGTAGAAATAAGGTGGGTCTGGGCAATAGTTTTTCTGGCAGAAGGGGTAAGGAAGGGTTTGATTCTATAGAGGGTACCAAGTTTTTTATTAACAAACTTTATAGTGGAGTTAATGTGGTCATCGTAGTTGAGGCGATTATCAATTGTTACACCTAGTAGGCAGGCTGTAGTATCTGGGGTTATGTAGGTAACATTGTTAGAGATTATTGAGAAGAATGGATGAGGTGATTTATGAGTTGGAGTAAAAAGCAGTAATTTTGTTTTTTTGGGGGATTTAGGAGGAGGCAGTGTTGCATAAACCAATTTTCAACATTATGGAAAACAGTTTGGGTGAGGGACTGGAGAGAGGCTATGTTCTTAGCTGTAGAGATTAAAGTAGAGTCATCTGCATATTGAATGCAGGTGGCTTGTGGAATGTTTATGTGTAGATCGTTAATAAATAAGGAAAAAAGAAGGGGACCTAAGATAGAGCCTTGGGGTACTCCAATGTTTACTGGAAGTAATGTAGACAGATTGTTATCCCAAAGTACTGCTTGCTGTCTGTTTTCCAGATAAACCACTGTAATGATTGTGGATCGAGTTAATTGGCTTTTAGTTTGTCTAGAAGTAAGTTATGGTTAACCATATCAAAGGCTTTTGACAGGTCAATAAATAGCGCAGAGGAAAAAGAGTTATTGTTACGATTTTTGTTTATAGAGTCGGTGAAGGATAGCAGGGCAGTCGTTGTGCTATGGAATGGCCTGAAGCCATGTTGGCAGTATGCCAGTAGATTACTTTGTAGAAGGTGGTTAAGTAATTGTTTGTGAATACATTTTTCCATTATCTTAGCTATTGGGGAGAGTAAGGCAATAGGCCGAAAGTTAGACAGCTCAATAGATGATCCACCTTTATGTAGAGGGATGATAGGGATACTTTCCATATGGTAGGGATTTTGCCTTCTGAGATAGTTCTATTAATAAGGATAGAGATGGGATAGTCTATGGCTTTTGCAGCAATTTGTAGGTATTCAGCTGGGAGACGGTCAGCCGAAGGGGTACAAGGTTTAAATTTTTGAAGGAGCTTACAGATGAGAGATGTAGGTACACGTTGTATTTGAAAGGTAGGAGATGAAGTCTTGGAGGTATTTAGTGGGGAAGCAGTAAAATGAGGTAAAGAATTGGCTAGGGTTAGGATGGCTTCTGTAAAGTAGTTATTAAAGGCATCAGGAATCTGGTTGGAGTTATTTTGGTTGAATCCTGCAGGGGCAGGAGTAGTACAGTGGCCTGGCTGAAGTAGTTTGTTTATCCCTCATCAAAATTTTTGTGGAGTTTGTTGACTGGTTTTTTTGGAGGTGAAGGTAGAAGTCTTTTTTGTCTCTAAGAATATCTTTCTTGGTGGCATTTCTTAACTGTTTAAAGTGGAGGTGATCTGATGGGCATTTGGTGGTTCTCCATTTAGCCCAGATTTTATTTCTGAGGAGCATCTTTTGCCTAGTTTGTTTTGTGAGCCATAGGGCAGATTTGGTTCTTATTCTAGAAGAGCTATAAGGTGCATGGTAAACTAGGATTTGAAGAAATTTGGTGTTAAAGTAGGTCACTGCTTCATCAAGTTCAAGATGAGTCATTGGTGATCAGTCACATGCTTGTACTTCATTTAGGAAGCTGTCTGGATTAAAGAATTTTTTAGAGTGGGAGGTTTTGAAATTATTAGTAGTTGGGATATGGACTTTTTGTCTAATATTGTAGGTAAGCATATGGTCGCTGATATCATCAGGAAGGGTTCCTGGTGTATAAGTTTCAGGGTGGCTATTAATAAGGATCCAGTCAAGCGTGATTTCCTTACTGCTAGGTTTGTGGATTCTAGTAGGAGTGGTTATTATTTGTGAGAATCCAAAGAGATTTATGTGATTAGTAGGGTTAGGGGAACTGCAGGTTGACCAGTCGATGTTAAAGTCACCCAGTACAATGGTCTCCTGGGGTAGTTGGGTAGAGAGGTAACTAAGTAAATTTTCTAGAGTGTTGGTACTGTTACCAGGGGGGAGATACATGCAAATTAGATAGATAGATTTGGAGTTGTTGATATGGAGTTTGACAGTCAGGGTTTCAGACTTTGTATCTAATGATGGGAGCACATTAAAGGGGGAAATTTGGAGATTAGATTTATAGAGAATGGCTATACCTCCACCTTTTCTGGTTTTATGGTCACATCTAAGGATATTATAGCCAGGAGGGCTAATTTCCTGGTCCAGAGCAGATGATTTTAGCCAAGTCTCTGTAAGGCAGAGAATATCAAATGAGTGCACTTCTAGGAGTGCATGCAGGTGGGAAATTTTATTGTTTATACTTCGAATGTTA
Source organism: Protopterus annectens (assembly GCF_019279795.1). Taxonomy (NCBI): domain Eukaryota; kingdom Metazoa; phylum Chordata; order Ceratodontiformes; family Protopteridae; genus Protopterus; species Protopterus annectens. The sequence goes on along the minus strand of NC_056748.1, from coordinate 153,312,830 downwards.
AGGTGAGCTATCAGGAGGGAATTAGGTAGTTTACTTAATGTAGAGATCACAGGCAATGTTAAATTGTCTAGGTAGTTGGTATAGTCAGTATTGGGGCCAGGGTTTGGATGGATATCACCGCTTAGGAGGTGGTGTTGCTGGGGATATTGTAGAAATTTAAGGATTTTGTAGAAATTATTAAAATTCTTTTTGGTAGTGAAGTAGGTAACATGGGTTGCTCTGTGATATTTTGGTAGTATATAGTTAGAGGTACAGGTTATGTTACTGTGGCTAAGGGAGTAGATGAAAGAAGATGGTAAAGTTCGCTGGAAGTGATGGTTTTGTTCAGGAAGAGAAAGATTTTCTAAGAAGGTTAGCGAGTAAGGTATTGTTAGACAGTCTGTTGTGGTAGTTAAGAGTAGTATGTTTGTGAAAATACTTTTGTGTGTTGGGGCCATTGTAATAAGTAGAAATGAGGTAGGAGTAATTTGTGTGAGTAGGTGAAGCAGAAAAAAGGAGAGAGTGCTGAAAGAGATTGAGCAGGGTTAAATTCTGCAAACAGGAAATTAGTGGAGGTTGTATAGGAGTTGATTTGGGAAGTAGTCAGTGCAGTAAATGGTGAGGAAACGTGAGTGAGTAGCCCAAAGAGAGTTAATTATTAGTAATGAGGAATGACAGAGGTAGGGCCTCTGCTGAAAATTGTTTTTTTTTTTGTTCCAAGTCAGACTGTCCTGGCTAACAAATGTTAAATAAAATTGACAGGCATTTGAATTTCAGACTTCAGGTTTCTGAATGTTTCATTTCTTAAATATTTGATGGTGCAGTGGTAGCATTGTTGCCTCACAGCTATAGGTTTTCAGGTTTGATTCTTGGCTGGGGTGCCTTCTGTGTGGAGTCTGCATCTCCTCCCTGTGTTTGTGTGGATTTGCTCTGGTGTCTTGCCATTTTACAAAGACATGTGTCTGCAGTATTTCTCCCTGGGCCTCTGCTGAAAATTGTTTTTGTTCCATCAGAAGTAAAATTGACAGGCATTTGAAACCCGTGGTGGTGGTGCTGCGGTAGCGTTGTCGCCTCACAGTAAGACACTGTCCGGTTCAATTCTCAGCTAGAGCGTCTTCTGTGTGGAGACATGCGTGAATGGGTGTACCTTCGTTGAAGGTTGTGCGTCAGGGCTGGTAACACGGCACGTAAAAAGCAACTACCAATCATTAGCGGACCGGAGTTCCGCTGTGGGGACCCCTAACCGGGAAAAGCCGAAAGACTCAACATATTCTTCAGAAAATACATAGTAACACAACCTTTTATTCTAACAATTTTCTAAGTTTATATGATGAATATTTGAAATTTGTCCCTATTTTTGGAACTGTATTCCCCCATTATTGGCTTTGTTTTTTTGTGCTAAGGTTGACAGCTATGGCAAGAACTGAATTCCACTGAATATGTTTGAGGGCTGTATTCCCTCATTACTGGGTTTGCCCAGGTGTTTTGTGCTAAGAGGTTGACAGCTATGGTGAGAACTGAATTCACTAAATGATAGCCATTTAAGTTTCAGTCTTCCTCTCTTTCACAAAGCAGCTGATTTGGCGTAATGGTATATTGCTCTGATTGTTTTGCACAGGGACCTTGGCAGTAAAATGAGTGGTGGTAACACAGCATTTTATTCTAGCAACTTTCCAAGATTATACAAGCAATGTTTAATGTGTCCCTGGTTTTTGGGCTCTTGACCCCCCCCCCAATAAATTTTGACTTTTTCCAGATTTCTTGTGCTGCGAAGTTGAGATGCAGTTGAGTATTGAGTAGATTTTACAAGGAGCTGAGAGCTGCAGGGGAAGAGAAGTTTAGTGCTGCTTATGCTGAGTGTTCTTGTATTGTTAATAGCACAACAGGTTGTGTACTTGCTTTTGATGCAGAAGGCTGTGGGTTCTACTCCCACAAGGGGTGGATACTGCCATGCTAAGAATGTCCTCTTTGGCGAAGATACTAACTATGAGTCTGTTATTAGTTTGCCATCCATTTCCTATTGCAATATTACTAGCTTATCATTTTTTTAAATATAATATAGGCAATTTATTCCTCAGGGGCAACAGACACTTTATTTTCGATGAAACCATGAAATAAAAAGGTGTTTGCTAGCAGCACCCTCTTCATTAGTTACAGATTTCTTTAATGTGGAATTATTTAGATGACTTTTACTTCTTCAGAGATTGTGCATATTTACTGATAATGGACTGCAGAATTGTGCATATTTACTGATAATGGACTGTAGAATTGTGCATATTTACTGATGGTGGACATTAGAATTGTGCATATTTACTGATAATGGTGGACTGTAGATGTTTGAGTAGACATTTATGATGGAAATGTTCTCAACTGGGCAGTTTTGTCATTATGGGTGCATGCGTTTTGTTTCATTGTGTACTGGAAACATTTTCTGAATTGGGCAGTTTTGTCATTATTGGTGCATGCATTTTGTTTCATTGTTTACTAGAAAAAGTTTCAAAACAATACATTTAAAACGCCCTCTAACAACTGTACTGTATTGTACAAGGAATATAATTTAGTACAATCAGGAAGGTGTATCAAAGCGCACATGTATGTTTCATGTGCAAGGGGACTATGAATTGAAAAGAGCCCAAAATTAATCTTTATCTGCCACTGGCAAAATGTATTTTCTTTGAATGTGGGTTTCAATGCTGTTTCAATGAATGTGAGTTTCAAGGGCAGAGAAGTTTTAATGCTAAGTCTGTTTTCATTGTGAGACTGCATTGCTTTGTTTAGCAGATGACTTAGTGTTTGTGCTATAAAATGCAAAATAAAACTTTCAAATGAAATCCAAATCATCGTAGAAGTCAAGCAGTATGCACATTAGTGTTTATGGTAAATGGGGTGAAATAGCCAAGTAATGGATCATTGGAATGGCTGCAGGGGGGAGGCTCCATTCAACCATGATTTTGTGAGGGGGAAGGGCAGCAAACTCAAAGACAGCCCCAGCTGAACTATACCTCCCAACTGTCCAGATTTTCACAGAATGAATAGATTTTTGCTTATTTTTGGTTTGTTCCTCATAAAAGTTGTGGTTTTCTGGCAAATCATTTAGGAATTAAGTCACTAAATAATGACACAGTGAATTTCAGACTTCATAACCTTCAGAAAAATGCATGCTAAAGTAAAACCTGTTCTATCAACTGTCTCAGTTTATACAAGAGCAATTTTTAGTACTGTTTATATGTTGCCCCTATATATTTGGCCTTGTCCAGATTTATTGCATTAACAGGTTGAGAGGTACATGCAAATAAATTGCTTTATAGAATTAGGCAAAGCCAAACCTCTCAAGTGTCCCCGATTTTGGCTCAAAATGTTGCTCTTCCCCCTAACAATCCCTCTGCAAAATAGCAGTTTTGGAAGAAAACATGGAAGGTTTACAATTGAGAAATAACTGTAATAATCAGAGTTATAGATTACTTTTATTTCAGAAATGCATGTAGATTCTTTTATTTTGTCAGCTGCTCAAGTTAGCAGTACTAATATTAAAGTGTCCCTTCTTTGACAGGTTCACAGCTGTATTGTGTGGCTATTTTATATTTTTGCATCACATTTTTGGTCCATTTTTTATAAAATTGTGTTTTTTTGGCAAATTATAGTGACAAATCATTAAAGACTGAAGTTAGAAAATAATGACAGAAATTTGAGTTTCAGATTTCATACCCTTCAGAAAATTCATACTAATGCAAGACCTACTCTATTATCTTTCTAAGTTTATAAGAGCAATATTTAAAAATTGTCCTTATTTTTGGGCCTTTGTCCCACTTCTATGTATGGCTCTGTCCAGATTTCTTGTTCTGAGGTTGAGAGGTATGACAAATGTGTCAGGGCCATCACAGTCAGCCAGAGACATTTCAAATTGTGACATACTTGTTGCACCCCACTCCCCCATGTAGTGACTCTGGATGTGTCCAAGCAAGGCAAGGAGTAGTTATGCAGTGTAAATGTGCAGAGTATCCCCCCATCCAAGTTAGACACAAGTACTACAGTGGCTTTTCATCTGTCCTTGATTTTGCAGAATGGTCTTCAGTAGGTGGATTGGACACTCTAAATTGACCCTAGATGTGAGTGTGTGCATGTGTGTGCCTTCTGTGGAAGGTTGGGCGCCGGGCTAGCAACTCGACACTGTAAAACTCCTCTGCCAATCATGAGCAGACAGATGATCCGCTATGGCGACCCCTAACCGGGAAAAGCCGAAAGAAGAAAAAGAAGAAGGTCTGGTTTCGGTCATATTTTTGTACTGTTGATTTATGCTTATTACTCAGAAAGTGCCTGTTACACTGCAGTGGTGGTGCTGCGGTAGCACTGTCACCTCACAGTAAGACGTTGTCCCGTTCGATTCTCAGCTAGAGCGTCTTCTGTGTGGAGACATGCGTGAATGGGCGTACCTTCAATGAAGGTTGTGCATCAGGGCTGGCAACTTGGCACGTAAAAATCTACTGCCAATCATTAGCAGACCAGAGTTCCGCTGTGGCAACCCCTAACTGGGAAAAGCCAAAAGACACAACAACAACAACTCAGAAAGTGCCTGTTGCTCTGTGTTTAAGTAGCAATGCTTTAATGACCATCAGGTAAGCTTGTCTGAGATCATAAGATGCAAGTAAGCTTTAATAAGCATACTGTTAAAGAATTGCCAACATTGAAACCCTTTCTGTTGTTGCCATGCAGAGAATACTTAACTAGATAATGTATAAGCGTTGGGTATTGAAATGCATATGACAGTATTTGTAATAAAGGATAGGATTATATTATTTTAAGAAGCTCATTACACTTGTTGGAGACATGCAGTCATCTTTGCAGGCTTTACCTGTAAACTAAACAGAATGCCAATCATGTGTGGTCCATAACCTGTAGAGTAAATCCATCCTTTAAGCAATGTATCTTGAGCTTGTTTCTTGTTTGCTTTTCATTTTTTACTTTGATCATGTTTTCCCCATGAAACAAGTAGATGTCAGGCAGCAGGTCTTTTTTGGATAAGAAACATTTTTACAAATGGGGGCATCACAGAGATTGCTACTTTCAGCATATTACTTGGTACTTTAATAAAGCTGAATGTAAATTATAATTAGAACTGGAGTACAAGGAGAAGTGTTTTGAGTTGAGTGCTGCTTGTTTTTTAATACTTGATTTTGACTGGCATTCCAGTAATGTATTTAAAAAGTAATTTATTTTTTCATGCCTCAAAACCTTTTTGTTTCCATCTAGATATTAAGTAAGCTGTCATGCAGCCAATACATTGAAATATTATTTTTCTTCTACACTTCATTTTGTCTTGATTGGACTCTTATAATGACGGTTTGGCACCCAGGGCAGCGTATTTAATTAAAGTTAGTTTTTGTGGTTTTGAACATAGCTCCTCCCCTTTCTAGTTGGCCACACCCATTTTCAATTGACCCCACCCATTCAACTGTCTCCTGCAGCCCCCCTTTAATTTGAAGTCACCAGCGGCCACTGCATTATTTTCAAAGTATACATAACCTTACATTCAGGTTTAAGATGCACTGAGCAGCAGTTATACAATTGACCTTTCCTGAAATTATGTGGTAGAAAAAAGTTAGAAGTAGTTGAAGGTAAGGCACCTAAGTAATAGGGAGGTCACTAGTCGGGGTTAGTGCAAGGGCATAACCAATGAGTTCTGAAGTATATCTTGAGTATGTTTTTGAATCGAGTTAGTGAGGGTTGTAAGGTCAAGTCAGCTGGGAGTCTGTTCCATGTTTTTTCAACAGAGTTGGCAAACAGAAAGTCCCCACCTGAGTAGTTGGATTTTTATGTTTGAACTAGGAGTCTAGTGGATGATCGCAGTGTCCAGGTGCTGGTGTAGGGGCTGATAATATTTTTTAGTCCAGGTGTATTTTCTGGTTGGTAAAGGACTTTATGTGCCACTATTAGCTGGTTGAACTGCAGTAGGCTAGGCAGTTGAAGCCATCCTAGGTGATTTAGGTTGTGACAGTGGTGTGTCCGGTAGGCTGTGCCAGTAGCAAATGTGGCAATGTGGTTATAGCAGGATGATAGCTTATTAAGATCTGTTTTGTTTAAGTTGGAGAATAGAGGTGAGGCGTACAGAAGAGTTGATAGAAGATGGGAACAGGCAATTGCAGTTCTATCAAGTGGGGTAAGGAAAGGTTTGATTCTGTAAAGAGAGCCAAGTTTTTTATTAATGGTTTTGATAGTTTGATTGATATGTGCATCAAACTTCAGGTTATTAACTATGACACCCAGTATTTAGTTTGGGCTTCTGGGGAGATGATAGTGTCATTGTTAGCGGTTATGTTGAAGGATGGAAGGGGGGTCCAGCTTGTGGGGGAGAAGAGGAGCAGCTAAGTTTTGTTGGGGTTTAGGATTAGATGATGATTGGAGAGCCATTTTCCACTGTATTAAAGGTATTTTAGGTTAATGTGAAAGTACAAGGAAAATACTTTACGGTCTGTAAAACGAAAGAAACCTACCTGATTTTCCTTGTATTTCTCTCATACCTCTAAACTGTCTGGATTTTATAGTTTAAAAAAAGCAACGGAGATCTTCCTTTCTCTGCTGCTTGTTTTCAACAGGACTGATGCATTATGCAAGTATGGGAATGTAAGTCCTATATGCATGTGCAGTACATCAACAAATACGGATGAATGAGGAAAGAATGTGGAGGAACACTATGGTGCTATTATACAAAGACATCATTTAAGAAAAGTAAACAATTTCTTTCTTAAATAATGACATTGTATAATAGCAATAACTGATTAATGGGTATGAGTACATGAGGATTTACCTGCGGTTGGCTTTATTTAATCACTCAGGCTTCGTCCTCGTGATCAAACCACAGTGACTGTGGGTAAATCCTCAGCATAGCCACACCCACTCATTGGCTACTGCTTAAAGATATTCTGTAATTTAGGCTATGCAGTCAGTAATATGTAAACACTTCATTATTTATACATTATTTGAAGTATAATTGCATTAAACTGGATCCTCTTTCCATGACAGGAAGATGTGAGATACTGATATATTTACACTTAATAATCCACTATAATTAAAAAAACCTTATGCCCACTAGGCACAGCTGCCTCTTTTCTAGACTGTTCAAGACCTGTCTGAGCACACAGTCAATTTTGTTACAAATCCTTCTAAGGAAAGAGCACTTCAGTTTGACTGACAAGGTTTGTTAGTATTAAAACAAACTACAAGAGCAAAGAGATGGATATGAGTCTGTTTGCAAAAGATGCATTCAGTCCCTCTCATGAGCACTTTATTGGATTTACTAAGCTTATAAAATGCCACATCACTTCATTAGAATTACCAGTGGTGCAACAGTTCGCTTCTGAATGTTCTACTTGCAAATCCTTTTTAAAAGCAGGATGTTGTCACGGTAAGGTAACGTTCTTGTGATTGTGAAATTCTTTTGAAACGACTACTTAAACAGCGGAAACTAATATAGGCGAAATTATATGATGCTGTGCATGTGGTGAAAAGCAAAAAGCAGTAAATCAAAATCCTAAACGGCAAAGCTCAGTCTCACCTCTGAAACAACAGGATATCTAATGCTGACTTAGCAAGACACTTCACATTTACCTTTTAGCTATATTCCTGGTTTCAGCTTTATCTAGCAGAATGTACCTTCAGCATCCTGCATGGGTCATTTTATTTCAAGCACGTTAACACATCCAAAAGGTGACATATTAAACCATATCCTGCTCTCTTCTAAGTCACAGTACATCTTTGCTCATAAGTGTGCCCCTTCAGAATTTCAATAACTCATTAAATCCACCAGCACTGTTTCCTACTGACGTTATATGATCAAATCCAGCTTCTCTATCACTCTGAGTGCAAACCCCATGGGGAGCTAACTTACTGAACACAACTCAGTGAAGCTGAACTCCCAGACTGTTGTTTTCCATTTTCTTTTTGAAGATTTGTGTCTTCTTTGTATGACAATTGAATTGGTATCTATTATTTTTGGAGGGTGGGGGTGAAGGAGGCTTATCACCTCAGAAAAATGATTACCTTTAAATTTTTATTGGGTTGATTTCCCAACCAGTTGTGTTTGTTTCTCTAGTACCTTGTTGAGTTGTAAACTGATGAGTCGTACTGGACGCATTTAACACTGCGGCACTGATAACTAGCAGCACAGGGACATGATTAAAAAGTAGCTAAAATTTATTAACTCAAAAAATGAGAACCCAAAGGAGTGGTGTAACTTCTCTTTCCCTGAATTTATTGCATTTCAGCAGCTTAAATAAGTAACTGAATTCAGCACATTAAATAACACAATTTTGTTTCACATTAGTCACTCTGATCAGTGACGGGGTCCACCTGCACAGGTAGTATTTTTGCCGGGTGCTGCCTATATACCTCTCAGCACTATAAGTATAATTGAGATAAAGTACCACTAACAACAAAAAAGTACACAGAAGCCCAGTTTAAGCTGAACTGACTTCTGAAGCCAGAACTTTTACTCATCGGTTCAAAGTCAACAACCATATACTAAGGTTTTATTGTTCTAAGATGGATGGCTCTTGATATGACCATCACATCATGGCACTGTAACACAAGAGAATGACAACCAAACCTTAGGAAGTGCTGGTGCCCCACACACAGCAGGTAGCCTTGCAACACTGTTACCTAGTGCCCAGGTAAGCCTACTGTGACGTGAATGAGTTGTGCAGAAAGAATCCATTTCTTTTCTGCAATGCAAACATTATCAGAAATGTTTAATCATGAAAAGTACATGATGCAGTTGTAATCAACAAACAGTTCTGCATGTACATCCAAACAGAAAATGTTAAGGAACCTACCATGCTTCTAGCTTGTGCAATCCTATTAATTTAAATTGCACAACAGCACACACAATCTTCGGTGCTGACACATCTCTGCTCTTCTGAAATATTCCTTTTGTATTGACACACATACAGCATTACTTAATTTGAAGCGCACTTTTCAAAAAGAAGCATTTTTGCTGATGGCAAAATGAAGCAACAGACAGGGTCATTAAGTAAGGTATGCATGTAGCTTGAGTCACAGTAGAAAAAAACTCACTTTTGTGCTATACGGACAATTAAGCTGTACACACCTTAGTAACACATGTAATTATAAGGCAGACCACAAAAGACATTAAAATAAAGTTTGGTTTGTCTTTAAATCAGCTTGCATTTTGTAACAGGTAAGCTGCATCCACTGGAGAAATAATTTAAAAGCTGTGAAAGTATGAGGATGCAGGGTTTAAAAGGTGAACAGGAAGTGGGAAAGAAATATACTTGAGTTCATCAACATCAATTTTTATTAGATAGTTTTGTTTCTCAGGCACATGGGTGCACCTTATAAACATACCCATTTTAAGCAACACAGAACACACTGGTTTGTTTCTCCCTCTCTATCAGACTATAATAAATCAATTCTCCCAAATTCTGGGATGTTAATGTTAAAAGGCCCTGTCTTACATTTACATTTGTTTACCAGGAAATTCTGACTGGACACAGGTCCTTTTTCAGTGGAAGTTAATGTCACTACCCTATGACTATTCACTGGTTACTGCCACATGGCTACACACAGGTCACTGCCATATGACTACACACGGGTCACTGCCGTATGACTACACACAGGTTACTGCCACATGGCTGCACACAGGTCACTACCATATGACTATTCACCGGTTATTGCCACATGGGTACACAGTGTCATATGACTACACACAGGTCACTGCCACATGGCTATACACAGGTCACTGCTGTGGCTGAAAACACTGCACCAGCACAGGAGTTCTGTAACGTACTCAGAGATGTACCAAGGTGGCTAAGTTGGTGGGGTAAGAAGATAATATGATGAGATATTCACAGGTGATAATGAATAGATCAATGTGAGCTTCATAAGATGTCAGACTCCTACAGCCATGTCCCCTACAAGTTTTTTTAAAGAGGATTCACCATAAGAGAGCATGTTGACTGAGAAGTTAGTTGGGATATTTGGAAGAGTAAGTATGCTATGTTATGTTATGCAAAGCGTAGATAAACAATAATTACTCACGGTGTGCAAAGACCCAAAACCAACAAGTCCTGCAAAGTGGTGGCATCAGAGTATGAGAGTGATGATGATACGAGCACGTCTCACAAGTAAGTAATGGTCTTGTAACCGGAATAAGTAAAAATGTACAAAACATAACCAATATTCCCTTTTACAATGTTGTTGAAATGTCCTGAGACCCCAGTGGTTCTAAATTTTTAATGGTACCTTCTGTGTTCTAGGCCCCTTGAGGAACAAGGTGTTAAATATCACTTGGTGTCTCCATTGGGCATCCTCACTATTTTTCATCACTCACCAGAAGCCCAAGACCCTCCTTTTCAGCTATGCATAACCTCATTATTCCGAGCCATAATCTCCCTCCCACCGCATGCTATCCTTTTTCATCCCAGATCCATCCTTTGCAACATCATTCACCAAATCACATTCTTGGAATGCCTTTCTGTCATCATTGCATCTTTAACATTTTGGGTATACACATCTGTAATCAACATATTTTTATCGGAATTCTGCTTTTTTGAGATTTGAAGTGGAATTTGAAAACTATATTTTTGTGGGAGGAAAAAGCACCCCCTCTCCCCATAAAGCAATGCTCACTTGTTCACCCCATTTACTTACATGACATGTTTTGAAGGTTCAGCATCACATGGAAAGAAGAACAGTGCATGCATTGACCTTCTTCAGACAAACAGTAAGTCTGACCATCCACAAATTAGTGCCCAGTTCTTCACTACAGACGTTCATGACAATTTTTGTAAAACTGCAGCTAAGTTCCATCCAAGCCCACCAATGCCATAGTGAGGCTCAACAGCTATGCAGCCACATAGGGGTGCCAATTACATAGCTGCAGTACAGTGATATGTGTATGCAGGTACACTGGGATACCAGAAGTATGCAGCCACATAGGGATGCCAGTTACCCAGCTGTAGTATGGTGATATCTGTATGCAGGCACATTGGATGCCATAGGTATGCAGTCACATAGGGGTGCCAGTTACCCAGCTATGGTACAGTGATATGTGCATACAGGCACACTGGGATGCTACAAGTATGCAGCCACATAGGGGTGCCCGTTACACAGCTGTAGTACACTGATATGTGTATGCTGGCACACCGGGATACCACAGCTATGCAACCACATAGGGGTGCCAGTTACCCAGCTGTAGTATGGTGATATGTGTATGTAGGCACATTGGGATGTCACAGGTATGCAGCCTTCCAACCCATGTTTTATGTAACTAATCACTGGTAACTTCCTCCACAGTTAGCACAGAAAAGGTGGCTGCCTGATGTGTTTATTTCAAAGCCAAGCATCGTGACTGCTGAGAGAATTTTCTTACAGGCTCACTGATGCACTAATACGTGTAAAAAAATGTATATGTGTGTGTATGTATATATATCTATATATATATCTATACCTATATCTATCTATATCTATCTATATATATATATATATATGTGTGTGTGTGTGTGTGTATATATATATATATATATATATATATATATATATATATATATGTGTGTGTGTGTGTGTATATATATATATATATATTAAGAAATGAACTTCATGACAATAACAACATTCAAAGAACAGTAAATCACACCAGCAACTCTTGTAGTACTTTAGCGCTTTCGTCTTATTTATTATCAAGACTTCTTCAGAAAGATATGTTTCATAACTGTGAGCAACATTTTCACTTCCTTTATATACATTAGTTCTAGCAGGCCATTTAAATTAACAACAGTTCCTTTCCAATAGTAAAGTGTAAACAGGCAGGGTGCTGTGTGCATTTTCATTAACATTACAATTGCAGTTACATAAGGTAAATTAGTCAGACAGTAATAGCCTTGTGGTGCCGTGTGCATACTAAAAGGGATCGTGTGCAAAAAGGGATCGTGTGCAAAAGCAAAATCTTGAAGGGTCCTGACTGTCAATCCACTTTTCAAGAAACACTTTCTTGGGCCTTCAGATTTTTTTGAAAATGACTGGCTTACCTATCCTTTGGTCAAACTAGGTGGTTTTTGAGGCTCTAAAGTTCATCTTTTAAAATGCATGTTTCTGTGTTCCTGTTGCAAACGCAGAGACTGTAACTGTGATGCTCAGTTTTGCAAGACCATATAACTAAAGGTGGGGAAACGTATTCAAATCCCACTCAGGATTTTCCCTCCACTCGGTTGTGTAGAGACCATGTATTTAGTGTGTATCATTGGTAAGAACATAAGAGTGTGATTTATCTGTAAAATTATTTAATCATGTCAAGCTACAAAGTAAAATGCAGCTTGAATCAGAGTTAAGCACTCACTCTGTTAGGGATCCCCACTGTGTTCCTCACACTTGTAACAGGGAACCCTCTTTTTTGGTGGCCATCAGCACTGCTCAGAGGATCTCACATTTGTAGACTTCTATTTGAAGGGAGTCCCATTTAGGGTTTTGTAAGGATTGCATGTCCCTTACAATTTCCAAATGCTTCTTTCCAAAAGAAGTGTCACTGCTGTGCTTAAAACAGACCATTCTTTTTCCTGTTTTCTTTGCAGGAGGTGCATCCAATCGCAGTTTTTGCGTCTTTCGGCTTTTCCAGGTTAGGGGTTGCCACAGCGGAACTCCGGTCCGCTAATGATTGGCAGTAGAGATTTACGTGCTGGCTTGCCGGGCCTAACGCACAACCTTCAATGAAGGAACGCCCATTCACGCATGTCGTCACACAGAAGATGCTCTAACTGAGAATCGAATGGGCAATGTCTAAAGGTAAATTGGTCAGACAGTAATAGCCTTGTGGTTCTGTGTGCATACTAATAGGGATTGTGTGCAAAAAGGGATCGTGTGCAAAAGCAATATATATATATATATCTATATATATATATATATATATATATATATATATATATATTAAAATATGGGAGAACTGGGAAGGATGAGAGTCATGCTGTGATAATTCTAATATTAACACCCAGATTGGTTCGTCCCTAATGGGACAACCCAGAAATTACGTATAGTTACTTTGCGTAACTTATGAGTCCATGCCTTCAAAGGTAAGTTATCACCTCTACCCTGCATCTCAGATCTCTGTGTACAAAACAAACATAATAATTAACCTAAATCACCATCAAGCAGACTCCTACTTGCACATTGAGTGAGGTCAGTTTTGTGGGGTACAAATTTCAATGCAGCAACAGTTTTGACCCATTAATCCAAGAACAACACTTTGTTTAAAAAAAATGACTTTTGTATTCATACTTAATTTCTTCAATATGACTATCAGACTAGGTAGTTAAGGTTCCATGAGATGGGGATATTTTTCTATGCAGGAGACAAGTTTTATTTGTTTCGGGGAGCGTCTCCAAATTGCATCAGTAATGGAGGAACAGAATGACAAGACAGGAAAGTCTGAGAGGAACACAGCTTCTGTGCATCAAACAGAAGGATGAATACTATTTAGAAAATCTGAAACTGACATTTGCATCCATTTTTGAGTTCACAAAATAAATGACTTTTTTTAATCTTAGAAGAAGCAATCCACTCCACATCATGGGTTCATAACTGATATGTACTCAGAACAGCAGTTGCTTTATGAGGAGCATTTCTGTACAGGGTGGCCACAGGGATTCCTCTTTTGAAGTGCTTGACAGTCAGCACAATTTAGAACTTTCTTTCACTCTCACATTTGCAGGTGCATGTATCACCGTTGGCTTGGTCCTCACTGTGACAACATGGCCTGGTCTTCGAATACAACTCATGCATTTCTCAGTTTGATCCCCTCATGCTAACTCAGCACAACCCAATGACAGAGAAACAAACTCAACCAAAATATTGAAAATGTCATACCTGCCCATGTTACAGGCAAATTCATTCAAAGGTGTTTAATGCATAGGTCATTCAGAAACTGAAGATAGTAAAAACGGTATTGAGTGTCTAATGCAGAAGGAGTCCTCACAGATCAACTGACATAGTGAATACATATCTGTAACATCTGACTTCAGAAGGCTTCTTCAGTATGCGGTCACTGGGAAGAATCCCAAGCTAGACAACTGAAACTTCCTACTGGAGGTCAGAGCCAGAGCCAGTGGAATGCCAAAAGGTATGAAGCCCTAAGGTACAAGATAAAGATTAACTCTTTGAATCATGTTTTCAGTAATAATGCTTAGTGAATGTGTGAACAAATGGCCAAGTGGAAACCACACAAGTCAGATAATTGTTCAAAAATGCACCCATTTCTAAAACAAGCACAGGAATCAGACATTCATACAAATGAAGTGACAACTGTTGGCTGCATTTTCCACTAATGACGAAACACAATACCGTTAACAATCTACTTAGAAAAAAATGCTTCACCACTGCCAGTCACTGTCCACCTGGAGCAAAGGTAACAAATAAATACAATGTCTTTCTGAACTTATTCGGCTTGCTTACTGCAATAACAACCTAAACTGGTAATGTATGTTCAAAGTATGCAAGTCCCCCCCCCACACACACACACACTGGAAGCACCTCCTGCAAAGAAAACAGGAAGAGGAATGGTCTGTTTTAAGCACAGCAGTGACACTTCTTTTGGAAAGAAGCATTTGGAAATTGTAAAGGGACATGCAATCCTTACAAAACCCTAAACAGGACTCCCTTCAAATAAAAGTCTACAACTGCGCGATCCTCTGAGCAGTCCTGATGGCCACCAAAAAAGAGGGTTCCCTGGTGAGTGCTTAACTCTGATTCAAGCTGCATTTTACTTTGTAGCGTGACATGATTAAATAATTTTACAGATAAATCACACTCTTATGTTCTTACCAATGATACACACTAAATACATGGTCTCTACACCCTCGAGTGGAGGGAAAATCCTGAATTACTACAAGTTGGGATTTGAATATGTTTCCCCACCTATACTTATATGGTCTTGCAAAACTGAGCATCACAGTTACAGTCTCTGTGTTTGCAACAGGAACACAGAAACATGCATTTTAAAAGATGAACTTTAGAGTCTCTAAAACCACCTAGTTTGACCAAAGGATAGGTAAGCAAGTCATTTACAAAAAAATCTGAAGGCCCAAGAAAGTGTTTCTTCAAAAGTGAATCGACAGTCAGGACCCTTCAAGATTACTACTTTAGCAGCCAGTGGTGGGCCACAGTTCTGCTTTCCACAAGGCCATGATATCCAGAGATATCAGGGACTTGCACTACAACTGCACAGTAAGTGAAACCCGGTCCTAAATGTGCATAAGTGAGATCAGGATAACTTCCAAACATACTGCTGCAGCACATCCCTTGTCCAGAGTATGATCGTCTTCCAACCTGGAAGAGAAAGGCTTCATCATGTCTGAAATGTCCACTGCATGGTCCAATGTCACCAAAAGTTCTATGGGAAAAGGTCTTCAAGTACAATTGTCTGTCTTCTCAACAAGGCAATGTTTCTGTGGCACTGCCAGGAGCCTAACATCCTAAAATGATACCCTTCTCAATCATCATAGGACAACAAAGTTGAAGTTTGCCCTTTTTTTCTCTAAATTTTGAAATATAGTACAGAACCAGGTGGAATAGTGAACTTGTTCCTATGACATCACCATCAACTGTACTTGTCCTACCAAAGTAAGTAGGAGAGGGGAGGGATTCAGATTCATGTCTGCATATAAATGTTACACCCGCTAGGTGCCCCATTTCTCAAAGACCTAGACCAGATTAGATTTCCTTGTCCACATGTTGATGACAGGACTGGAGCTGTATCTGGGGAAGGGTATCAGTAATGAAGGCTACTTGTTTACATACCACTCCACGGTCCACATTTTCAAAAGGATCATGAAGGCTATGCTGTTAAAACACTTTCCAGAACTTTGTGGTTAGTAAAAACTACAAGAAAAACATACTTTTGTAGTTAGAAAAAAGTGCTTACAGCTCCAGCTGGCTTATAAGCCCCCTTTCTTGAGGGTTCCAGTTCTCTGAACAAGGGAGAAGAACAGAACTCTCCATCCTCACTTGGAAACAGTACATCATCGGACCTGTAAAGGGTTGTGCTGCAAGTATGAGAAGTTCAAGTCTAGACTAGACAGAACCATTGGTAAGGGCAAGTGTAGATTAGACAGAACCAGTGAGAAGATCAAATCCAGACTGGTCAGAACCATTGGGAAGGTCAAGTCTAGACTAGACAGAACCAGTGAGAAAGTCAAGTCTAAACTGGGCAGAACCATTGGGAAGGTCAAGTCTAGACTAGACAGAACAAGTGAGAAGGTCAAGTCTAAACTGGGCAGAACCATTGGGAAGGTCAAGTCTAGACTAATCAGAACCATGCAGTAATGTAGACCCCAGTGACAAGGCTCTGATACTAGCAGAAGGTCCATGAGGATATTCTAATTTTGTAACCACTGCTAAATTACAGGCCAGTACAACAACCCTGTATTCAGATGTTTAAACAGAACTTTGAAAACTGTGACAACCACAAGACTCAAAAGACATAAGAGGGTCTGAACCTGGATTCTCTAATCCACTGTCACCAAGGCTGACATAAGAAGGTCTGAACCTGGATTCTCTAATCCACTGTCACCAAGGCTGACATAAGAGGGTCTGAACCTGGATTCTCTAATCCATTCTCAGCCAGGTTGACAAAGCTGTGACTGCCTCATCCATCTTCATGTGTAGGAATGAGGGTCTCCCACAAAAGTATGTACAACTATTCCTATATGAATGCAGTCCCCTTACCTGAGACTGTTAAGGACTTCTTCTAATCAAAGAAGACCCAAAAAAAAAAAACTATAGACCCCCCAAAAAAAACTATGACCAAATAACCATCCAAGCAAAGAATGTTACCACAGAGTCCATTTAAAGGAACAACAGAAGCAGTCAGTGTTTCACTATAGCTCCTTGATAAACACTCTGGGCACATAAGCTGTACCACTAGGGGTCCTAAAGAAGAGATGAAAGGGGTCTGAATGCAGAGATGAAATCAGCTGGAAAAGCAGAGCAGTATTGCTGGAAATGAATTCATTCTTATGTCATGGTGAGTGCTTTCCTGTGATGGATCCTGTTTTTACAAAATCCCAACTATACTGATATACAGACTGTATTTTATACATCAAGGAGAACGGTAGGTTAAGAAATAAAAAAGCAGATGGTCATACAGGTTCCAGGATAAAAAAGTATGGTGTTAGGAATGGAAAAAAGGCAGTGTAGAATCCTGAGGACATGGAAGCATTCCTACAACATGGTTAGGCTATACTCGGGGGTGGGATGCCCCCCAACCTACTCTGTGGCAGAAGGACATAGTAGTCCACAAAAAAACACAAAAAGTGACTGACCAAAAATAAAGAGCCATAAAGACAACAAACTGGACTACTGAGGTTAAAGAAGTCCAGAATTTCCAGATAGAAGATATTTAGAATGATTAAAAGAGATGTTTGACGGAAGAAAAATACTTGCACAAGAAAAACTGTTAAAAAATTGGGTTTGTGAATACAACGGACTTATGAAAAACAGATAGATGAAGGAACTTTGGGCTGTCAGGAAAAAGAAGCAAAAATATAAAGGACAAAGCTCAGAGATTTTTTTAACTATATTTGAAGTAGTGAATATTGCAAGAGACAAAAGAACGGGAGGTGGGATCTTTAGAAAAAGGTTGGAGTAAATTACATAGAAAAAAATGGAAATTGTGGGAACAATACATGCAGAAAAATGTTATGATGGAGGAATAAGGTTTAAGTGAAGCAAGAACTGAATAATTTATGTACTGGTGTCTGGATTCTAGGATATATAACAATATGTATGATGTATAATGTTTGTAAATGTGGACTTGTCAATATGGTTCGATTACTTTTATATAAATATGTCTGCCTATGTCACCAATGATAATTCAAAACAGGTGTTAAAAAACAAGAGATTTTTCAAAGACATAAAAAGAAATATGGATTTAGGAAAGAAAAAGAGATCAGGTATGGTCCAGTATATTTACGCAAAGGAGAAAACAAAACTAATCAATATAAAAAATCAGCTCCAATGATATTTGAAGATAAATACAGGCAAAGGCACCTGGTTATAGAACATTTCATAATACCAGAAATAAGAAAACAAAAGTGACAAAGTAGAAAAAAGGCTTAGTAAAGTAGAACTTAAAGAAGTAGAAACTGATATTATGGATTATCTGCAAAATGTAGGATTTAGTGTGGAGAATCCAACACAGGCAATGCACGATGGAATTACAGGACCTCAAATTAAGAAGCAACAAGTGGAGCAGGCATCTGAAAAATTGCCACATGATGATGTTCTGGACCTGCTGAAGGAGACCTGGTATGGAAATCTAGCTGAAGCTGCAAAGCAAGGGAAGTATCAGGAAACAGTAGCAATTCTGACGCATGTAATGCTATAGAGTGATGGGCCACTGAGTTGCCATACGAAGGAGTAGCAGATGAAGCATGGTGCATCTGAAGAGGATATCTCCATTATTCCAGCTGCCACCCTTACCATCAAAAGCGTTCGGTCATTAAGGGCCAACTGGTAAGGGTGGCTAGAATTATCACTTTGGATACAGACTTTGAGTAGGAATGTGAATTACTAAGGAACATGTTTTTAGCTCGAGACTACCCCAGTGCTCTAATAGACTCAGTTACGGAGGAGGTTCAGAGTAAGAGAAGGTCAGGCTTTTACACCCAGATTTTGAGTTTGGGAGGGGTACCAGCATCAATATCTAAAGAAAAGTGCGGGTTAGACTTTAATGTGGATAGTCCAGTTACAGAAGATGATTTCACCTTGAGCCTAGTTACTACCTATAATGTGGATAGCCATCTTGTACAGAGTTTGGTCCAAAAAAACTGGGAATGGCTTAGACGCAACCCGACCTTACTCAGTAGTTTAGGTACTTCACCCAAAATTATATATAGGAGAGGATGTAACATCAAGAACCTCTTGGAATCTAGTAGACCACAATTGGTGAAGTATGAAGGATGTTTAAGTGTGAATCCTGCAACTTTTGTAAATTCATGGAGGTAGGAAACACATTTGAGGTGAACGACCATATCTTTAGAATAAAAGACAGATACAACTGTAATACCAAATTAGTAGTATATTTAGCAAAGTGCCAGTCTTGCCCAGTATTTTACACAGGCAAGACTGAGCGTAAGCTCCGGGAGCGATTGTACGAATACCAGTACACTATCAATAAGAATAAAATGGAGAATGCATTGGCTAAACATATAGGAATATTTCCAAACCATAAATTTAAGTTCAAGATTATTGACCAAGTCAAATACGGCATTAGGGGCGGTCCCATCTCCCTAAGACTTGAAGAACTTGAACTTTATTGGCAAATTCACCTTAACACATACCTACTACCCAGGTATTACTGACATGTGCTTAATTAGATGTCTTCTTAAACTGAAAAGTTTAACTAGATGACAGAATCTCTCTTCTAGCTATGTAACACAAAAATAATTTTTATATAATTTATATATTAATTTTATATTAATATTATGAATAATATTCATCTCTAATAGCAATTTATGTTAGTAAATGTGATACCAGAATATTCAGCCTCAATTCTCCTTAAAGGTCATAGTTAGATTGTGTATTTATATATATATATATATATATATATATATATATATATATATATATATATATATATATATATTTTTTTTTTTTTTTATTATTTTTATATAATGAATGCCATATTGTGGAATTAAGTGAATGGCATAGCATAGTATGAATGCTATAGATTTAGTAATATGGTCATCATAGCTAGTTAAAATTGTATACTAACATCAAGTTAATTTCATGTATGGTAATTTTAGTCACTGTTAATGATGCCTAAATTTATTTCTCGAACTGCCAGCTGAGTTATTTTTCTGGGCTAGACGATTAGCTATGAACCAGTATGAAATGTTGTAGTAAAAAAAGTTTCTAGTGCAAAAAAGGTTTGTAGTGTGGAATTTCAGCAGTGTAACAGTAATTCGTTATAGGTAACCTTATTATTTCATATGCTTATTTGTTCTTGTTGTTTAAAGTATACCTATCAGCATACTTTACTTTTAAACCATAGCTTCAATCTTCCTTGTTCATGGTTATCAGCATTGTTTTAGTTTTAAACAGTATTTTTTCATAGTGTGTAGAACAGGAAGGGTTAACTATTGTTGCTGATGTCATCACAGCATGTCAGCTGACAGGCTCAAGCACTTCCTGGTATTTTATTTAACTGAAACTTGTACCTTGAATGTTTGCATCTGAAGAAGTTTGATTTTATTAAATGAAAAGTGCTTTATGCACTTTAAAACTACTGGTTGATTTCTGAAGCCGTTTTTTTCTATTTTAGTAGTTTATTTTGTCTTTTTTCGGCTTGAAGAGGATATGTCACAGAAATATTTTCTGGAACTTTCTGCAGATTATGAACAGGACACAGCAAGCAAAGAACATGCACTCAATCCAAAAGAAAATGATTTAAGGGAAGATCTGCTTCATTTAATATAAATGGACAGACATATTAAGATAGATGAAAGAAATAGATTCCAGAAAGTAAATATAACACACAGAATGTGAAGACAGTAATCAGGACTATTAAGAGAAATTCATGTTATCATGAACCCCTTTTTTTCCCATTCTCTACACGGGGTCGAGATGCAGTGTCAACTCTCTCCATTTGTCTCTCCATTCAATGCCACTCTCCTACCTACGTCAACACTCATGCCTGTCACAGGTCTTCTTTCACACAATCCATCCACATCTTTGCTGGACACCCTCATTTCCTCTTGCCTTCTTCCTGTTTGTCCCAAATCTTCTTAACCAGATTGTCTTTTGCTTTTCCACACATGTGCCCAAACCACAACAATCTTTTCACTTTGGCTTCTGCTCTTATGTCTTCATTTGTTCCCACAGTGTGCATCCAACCACCTGTCTCAGGCACTTCCTCTCCATCACCTCTAGCTTCCTCAACTTCTCCGCCTTTACTGTCCAGGTTTCTGTACCATACAGTAGTACTAGTCACACTACAGTTTTGGACAGCTTACTTTTTTGTGGCAATCTTGTGTTACACACTGCACCTGACAGTTTCCAGTTGGCTGCAGTTGCTCTGATTCTAGCTTTGACATCCTCATTCAGACTTCCCTTCTCTTCAACCTCCCCTCCCAGATACTTGAAGATATTAACCTGTTCCTGTATTTTCCCTTCTGTCTCAGTTCTCAGCTTCTTCTGATTTCCCCCACTTGTTACCATTACAACTATCTTAAATTCACGTGATAAAACAGAAATAAATAGAATACATTAATACGCGGCTTAACTAATAATGCATAAAGCATTGCCACAAAAATGTACAGCAACAAAGGAATGGAAAGAAACAAGTAACACGCCACCCTGGAAATATCAGAGAGAAAACTAAAACACAGTTAAGAGAAGTATCACTGTAGATGCATACGGAAAAGGGAGCAGATCATCAAGGATATGTAAAAAGCCTGAAATAGTAAAAGCAATGCGCAACAGTATTGCTAATAATTAACTAAAAATATCACCACAGTCAGAAAAACCTAGAAGGTATGCAGATAAATATAAAGGAAAATACAAAATAAGCAATTTGCTGATGACCCACCCCCCAAAAAAAATAATAGAGAATTTGTAAAGAAAGCAAAGGGAATAAAAGCACAAGAAAAAAGAAGAAACAGACACATGTTGGTGAAGTATTTATACAGACCCTGTTGAACAAAAGATGCCGAATGGGCAGAAGTAAAAGAAACCGTAAGAAGCTGTAATGTAGAGGATATAAAATGGGATGAAGTAACAGCCAGTGAAATTGAAGGCAAAAATAAAAAAAAGCTCCTAAATGGAAAAGCTCAGGCCCAGAAGCAGTGCATAACTTCTGGCTAAAAGCATTAAAATCTTTACCCAAAGGTTTAGTTCCAAGAGAGAACTACTTATATGTGCATCGCGAACAGATAAAAACCTGGTTAACAAGAGGAAAAATGACACCTCTCCTTAAAAGTGAACCTGCAAGCTATCCTAAGAACCACAGACTAATATTTTGCCTTCCAATAATATATAAAGTATATACTGAAATTCATTCAGACACAGTTTATACTCATTTAGAAACAATCAATTATGGCAGTAGAACAAAAGGGTAGCAAAAGAAAGGCATATGGAACAAAGGATCATTTGTTGCTAAATAAAGCTGTAATGGATAATTGTAAAAAGGGGAAGAATCTAAGTATGGCACGGATAGATTACAAAAAAGAATTTGGCAGTATCACATGTTGATGGATATAGGAATGCTTGCAAATGTATAAGATACACCTATATCGATCACTTGCATAACAGTGGCCATGAAGCCGTGGCAAACAACTTTGCACTTAAACCATGACAAAAGGCAAATTATTATCCTAAGGATAAAAATTCAAAGGGGGATATTCACGGGTGATTCTTTGTCATTGCTGCTGTTTTGTCTTGCCCTTACCCCATTATGTTACTTCCTTAAGATATTAAGCTATGTTTTGGCTCCTAAATTTCTCGGCTACCTTTTGTAGAAAACTTGAAACTATATACTTCCTCAGATGAGGAGTTGAAAGCACCATTACAAACAGTTAAAACTTTCATAGCTGATATAAGAATGACATTTAGTCTTGATAAACGTACCAAAGCAACATATACAATAGGAAATCTGTAGCATAAAGAAAACAGCAACCTGGGACAGCAATTTGATATAAAGGAACTTGATGGAGTGTGTAATATTTCAGAAGTGATGAAGAATCAACAATAAAACATGAACAAATGCAAATAAAACTCAGTAAGAAATACTTCAAAAGATTAAAACTAATACTGAAAACTACCTTGACATCAAGGAATAAAGCTCAAGATATGAAATCGATTTGCTCTTCCTGTTCTAACTTATGGTTTTGGGGTGAACAACTGGCCCCACAAAAGTACTGGATTGACTGAACCAAAAAACTAGACAAAGGCTTCATGCTTATACAATGACATATAAAATCAGTCTACACCAAGATTATATACTCCTCGCTCTGTCGGCGGTATGGGCCTCCTCGAAATTGATTACATTTATATATCTGCAATCATGGGTACATATCTGCTGACTTCATCAGATGCAAACATAGTGAAAGTTGTAGAAATGGGGAGAAGTCTAAGATGACATCTTTGCTTAGTTTAGCAGAAGCATTTCAGTGTCAAGCGAGAATAGAAATCAAACCAGAAGAAGACAAAAATCAGACAGCAAATCAATGCATTCCAAACCCAAAGAAAGAATATCAGGAGAAGGATCAGATAAGAAGGGAAGAAAAGTAAAAAAGCCATAAATATAGTGGCACGTTCAGAGATCTCTTGGAACAACCTCATGTTGACCAAGATTTGACAGGGTTCCTATTATTTAAGCGAACGCTTAAAGTTGCGAATGCTGTTTCATCGAACGTGTTTACGAAAATGCCGAAAGCACGGAATTGTGATAAATCAATGGGCCATTTTTGGGACTTTGCCATTTCCTCCACTGTGGTGCAATCTCGGAGTAGCTCCCTACATTGAGGCGGGTATGGGGGTTGAAGCCCCTACTTTATTTTGTGTTTGTTTTTTTGGTTTTTTTTTTTTTTTTTTTTTTTTTTTTTTTTTTTTTACGGATCAGCGATTCTTTTCCACATTTTGCATTTTTGGACTGTTTGGGTCGATTATATAGCATTGAGAATGTCAAGTATTCACTAATATAATATAAACTCGATTTGACACACAGGAATGGTTAAGAAGAGGTGAATTGAAATCAAATGATGAAAAGGCTAATAATGGTGATGGAAGACTGTGGACTACATACACATTGGTTTACAAAATTAATTAAAAAGGTGGGAGAAACAGACAAATGCAGGTTCTGTAAAATAATAATAATAATAATAAAAATAAAATTGGAAACAGTTGCACATTTTATTGCTGGGTATGATACACTCAAGGTAGAGGGCCTGTACTTTAAAGGCTCAATACTGTGGTGAGACTGTTGCATTAAGGATTGTGCAAACATTACAATACTGAAGTAGCTGAGAATCATTGGATACATGAGCCACAAAGCATTAAAAAGAATGATGACATTTATATCACGCAGAATCACCCACTGTCAACAGCTCAAATGAAAGACACACAAAAAATACCAAATGTAGTAAAATCCATGAAAAAGAAAAAAAATAGCAGTCATCACTGAAACTGCTACATCCAGTGATTACAGTGTCGTATGTACAGAGACACACATAGTCATACAATACCAGGATTTGCTGGCATAAACGAAGGCAATGTGGAAGAAGGATACCCAGACAATTCCAGCAGTAGGAGGAGCAACAGGAACAAATACATGAAGAATCGCAACTAGAATCTGACACGCCATATGTGTCTCCTAAAGTCACTGACGTTCAAGAGGGAACAGAAACCAATTAAAACAGATAGATATGCTTCTTTTTTGCAATTTTCCAAAGAAAGTGTCTTCTTTGTGGAATACAGTTGGGTCTGTCTAATGAAGATTTCTGAGATGGACTGGTACTCTGCCTAAATGTGCAGATAATAATTCTAAAACATGGCCATCCATGACCACAGAAAGCATCAATTTGTGGTGACCGTTCTCAAAGGGGAAGGAGTAAATCAAGACGCTCCTCATATGAGTGGTCTTGCCAGGTAGTGAGGACTACGACTTCTGTAATGGATGACTGACCTTTCTTGGAGACGTGATTCATAGAAAAGGGGAGGCAGAACTGAATGATACTTGTTTGTCTTTCTCGTCTGCTTCTTCTACTTTTTAGAGAACTGAAATGACTTAAAAGAAGAAGAGGAAGCTGTGGTCATTATAGAAATTCTCCAAGATGCGCAATTCTTTTTTCCAATGTCCATGATTAGGGCCTTGAAGGTCTATCCAAAGACGGCATAACAGCAAAAAGGGGAAGACAAAACAATTCATCTGACTTCAGCCTTAAAAAATGATGACTGAAGCAATGCCAAGTGGTGCAGGCAAATTCCTGAGCCTACTGCCCTGCCCCAGCAGCAATGCAGCAATGTGCTATGGGAAAGTGCTTCATGGAAGCCATGGGAATTCTTTTTTCCAGTGCTTCTTTAATCCCAGATTCAAGCAGGTCTGACAGTTACAGTTTCTTTTTCCAGTGCCTTCTCTAAAAGGGAGAATTGCATATGAAACAATTAAGACAAATAATTAAGGAGCTGCAGTCCCCAAATGGAATAAGAGGAAGCCATTTTGTTCAGTCTGTACAAAGCTTTGGGATCTTTATCATTTGGTAAAATGAAAAGGTGCTATGCTTTCTAAAATCTAGGCTGGATGGAAAAGATCACACAGAAATTTGTCCCAGGATGGTTGCTCAGAATGCCCCTTTAATCTCTTAAGTATTTATAAAACATATCAACCACCTTTACAGAAGAGGAACCCAAATCTGCATACTTTCAAGCTGCAAAACGGCATAATTTGTAATATGTTTTATGGTGGACCTTCCCATCTTGCCAAGAAACTGAATGAGGAGTTTGCAGGGAAAAAGCAGAACAAAATAGGCCAGACCAGATGGCATGGCATGCTTGAGCCTGAAGATCTGCCCAAACAGAGGGGATAATCTGGCTGGGAAATGTAAGTAAGGGAGAGTTGAATATTCTTGTTTGTCTCAGAACAATGCTCTCTGAGATCCTCAGAATGCAATCCCTTTTCAAGGCATCCTTCTACTGCTTGCTCCAACAGATGGCATCCTGATCTCATCTGTCATGAGGCAATGAACCAAGAGCAGTGTGAAGAGTGATGGAAACCTCGCATTCAGGGTAACAGCCAGTCATGAAAAGCCTACGTGGGAGCTTTCATTTGTGTCAGCCTCTGAACTCCTGCAGCCAGAATGGAAAGTTCTGCTACATATAAGACATGTCATTGCATCTAACGAATGGAACATCTGTTTTGCAGCAAATGATGTTTAGGAGTCACTGAAGTCTTCATAGCTATAACAGCTGTGTCTCAGTGAAGCTAGTGGAGGTGGCAGGTTAGACTACCCCATGATCCTAAATTCAATCGTGAGCCTTCACTGAGGGGCTAATTACACCACCCTACCTATGTGAGATAACCCACACAGCCACAACCCAGAGGGTCAGACACTCATCCCACCTTCTGAATACCTCTCAACGAAGGCCACTAACTTCTACCTGAGACCTGAGATGAAGCTCAAAACCTCTGAGTAACACAAGACTACTTAGTGAGTAGGCAGGAGAAAGTTCTAACTGATGCCTGAATTCTGGTTTTGCTATCTTCTCCTGTCAATCCAGCACCAGTCAGGAATTAAACAAATTACCTATCTGCCAATCCCTATACAAAACATCTTATATGTATTTTATCTTCAACAAATCAAAGTCCTAAAGCTTTTCACGTCACCTCCTTTTGTTGTTGGGCATTCAATATTGAATGCAGTGGCCCTTCTCCAGAAATGACAGGAGCTGCATCCAATGGAATGATGTGGTGATTATAAGAACACTTGGGAAAGCATTAACGTTTTAAGTGCATAAACATAAGAACCCTACTATGAAGAATGCTACAACTGAGATTTAAACTGTAATAGTGGAAGAAAAGAAATGTGGCACACAAGGACTTAACATGTGCCTGTAGGCCAACATGAAATCTGTGGCATGTTCAATACGTATATGTGCACTTCTTGAGTGTGAGCTCTACAGAAAATTCTGCATAGCGCCAGACATCAAGACAAAAACCTAGCAGTTAAGTACTACAGAAGCCTTTGAATTCAAACTGATAAGTAGACTCAGTGCTCCTACCTCTAGAACCTTCCCTGTGATGTACTGCTGGCAGGCCTCACATTTTACTCCAAACTGCAGCTGGTAATCTTTTTCACAGTACGGTGCACCATCCCTGCAGGATAAACATAAACATAAAGAAATGTGATCAACATAAATAAGCAAGCAAAAAACAAACACAAGCTTTATGGGGAATGGCGGTTACAGCACAGTAAATACTACATTTATGCAAGTTAATTTTGCAAAATGCCTGTTTCTTCAAGCTAGAGCTCATAACAATTAAAAACAAGGTTTAGGCCACATTTCTGAGTGTAAAACAAAACTCAAGAACCAACAGAGATTTTGGAAAAAATTCTTTGATGATCTCAGCAGCGCATCAACAAGACACAGTAGTGGTTTCACCTTATGATGTCATAGACCGAAACATCTTTAAAAGTAACTGCCTCTGATGATGTCATGCAGAAGCTTTTACAATGGTGAGTTGTGGCTGCACATTTTCGATGTCACTAGGCAGTACAGCTTTAGGAGTAACTGCCCTAAATTAACTCACAAAGCAAAACACCTATAAGACTGAGGAGAGATTGTCCTTTACAGTGTATTTCGGAAAACCAAACTCTTTAACAGACCACTTTTGAAAGTAACTGACTCTTCTACACACAGGGATGACACCCCAACTTGGTCAGATTATTGTACAAACATTGGTCACATTATTGTACAGACATTGGGTCAGATTATTGTACAAATGGTCAGATTATTGTACAGACATTGGTCACATCATTGTACAGATGGTCACATTACTGTAAAGACGGTCAGATTATTGTACAGACGGTCACATTATTGTACAGATATTGGTCAGATTATTGTACAGACGTTGGTCACATTATTGTACAAACATTGGTCAGATTATTGTACAGACGGTCACATTGTACAGACATTGGTCAGATTATTGTACAGACATTGATCACATTATTGTACAGACATTGGTCAGATTATTGAACAGACATTGGTCAGATTATTGTACAGACGTTGGTCACATTATTGTACAGACATTGGTCAGATTATTGTACAAATATTGCTCACATTATTGTACAGATGGTCATAGTATTGTACAGACATTGGTGACATTATTGTACAGACGTTGGTCACATTACTGTACAGACATTGGTCACATTATTGTACAGACGGTCAGATTATCGTACAGACGGTCACATTATTGTACAGACGGTCACATTATTGTACAGACATTGGTCAGATTACTGTACAGATGTTGGTCACATTACTGTACAGTCATTGGGTCAGATTATTGCACAGACATTGGGTCAGATTATTGTACAGATGTTGGTCACATTATTGTACAGACAGTCATATTATTGTACAGACATTGGTCAGATTATTGTACAGACGTTGGTCACATTATTGTACAGATATTGGTCAGATTATTGTACAGACGTTGGTCACATTATTGTACAGACATTAGTCAGATTATTGTACAGACGTTGGTCAGATTATTGTACAGACATTGGTCAGATTATTGTACAGATAGTCACATTATTGTACAGATGTTGGTCACATTATTGTACAGACAGATTATTGTACAGACATTGGTCAAATTATTCTAAAGATATTGGTCAGATTATTGTACAGATGTTGGTCACATTATTGTACAGACATTGGGACAGATTATTGTACAGATGGTCAGATTATTGTACAGACTTTGGTCAGATTATTGTACAGACGTTGGTCACATTATTGTACATATGGTCAGATTATTGTACAGATGGTCAGATTATTGTACAGACATTGGTCAGATTATTGTACAGACGGTCACATTATTGTACAGACATTGGTCAGATTATTGTACAGACGGTCACATTACTGTACAGAAATTGGTCAGATTATTGTATAGATGTTGGTCACATTATTGTTCAGAAGTTGGTCACATTATTGTACAGACATTGGTCAGATTATTGTACAGATGTTGGTCACATTATTGTACAGATGGTCACAATATTGTACAGACATTGGTCAGATCATTGTGCAGACATCGGTCATATTATTGTACAGGCATTGGTCACAATATTGTACAGACGGTCACATTATTGTACAGACATTGGTCAGATTATTGTACAGACGGTCACATTATTGTACAGACGTTGGTCAGATTATTGTGGGACCTGTAGTCAAGATTAATGCACTGTTGGTACAGGACATCTCAGAAAATAAAATAGGGTGCTGGTAAGATGCATTATATTGGAAATGTGAGAAAAAACGGTTGATAATTTACATATGTCATGGTATTGTGCTCAGGTGTGGAACTTTATGGAGGACCAGGGAGTTACTTTGCATTTGAGGCATAGGGGGGTGGGAGGTAAGATATGTAGATGTTCAGCTTGTTTAGGATTGAACATGTGGACCTGAGCTTGGGAAGAAATGGTAGAACACAAGTTGTAGCTAGATGGGAGAAAAGGATAAGTGGAAATGAACACCACTGAGGGTTAATAGAGGGTTGGTGAAAAAGCTGACTAGTGGAATAAGGAGGAGTTAAGAGTAGGCAGATGGAAGACAGGTGAGGTATTCGGTGATGGGAGAACAAAAATGTAGAGTGAAATGATTGGACAGCATTTTTTTATAGTTGTGATTTAGATGCATTAGGGAACAGAAAATGCAGTTTGCAGTGAATGTAAGCCAAAGTGTGGCTGTAATGGAGCTGAAGGCCATACAAAAGGATAAGGTTATACAGAACACGGGTGTTTCATTTTTCTGAATTGGTTAACGGTGATAAAGCCTTAAAACTGACTATAATTTGAGTTTTATGTATACTGGCAAATTGATCAGTTCTTTTTATCATAACTAAGGTTTCCTTCTCATCTTTTGTTCAGAAGCATTTCTCATTGTGGGTACTTCTCCATGCTTTTAATGTAAATTTCTATTCAGAAGATTTATGTTTTTTTGATTATTTACATTGGTTCATAGGTATCTACTAGGCTATTGGCCCCGGAGGCTTAACAAACCTAGCCCATAGAAGTGCCCTGGCATCATGCTGCCCAGCATTAGTTTGCAGTGCCTCTGTCAAGTAAAGTCACTGGAGTGATCCCCTGGTGACCTTTCTATTACCCATCCACTTATCAAGATTTCTCTTGAAGAGGGACATTGAGGTGTTCAGCTTGACATGTATGGGAAGTCTGTTCCATAGCATGGGCAGTCTCTGGGTTATGAATCTTTCCCTCCAGCATGTTATGTTGATTGTAGTGATGAGGTTGAGGACTCTGGAACATGTGGTGCAGAAGGATTGGGATTTCTTTAGATGTAGCATTTCTAACAGAGCTGGGTCAGACATGGCTTTGTAAGTCAGGCAAAGATCACCTCTAAGTAGGCGATAAGAGACAGACAATAGCTGGATTCCTTTGAGTCTGTCCATGTAGGACATGTGTTTAATGCCTAGGATCCTCTTTGTGATGTACTTCTGTGGCCTCTCCAGCTGTTTCAGGTGTGTAGTGAGGTACATGCTAAATGGGGCATTGTACGTGACGATTGGCCTAATGAGGGAAGAGTAGAGGGAGACAATGACCTCTTTCTTCCTGGATGTATAACCCTTGGTAATGAGATGTGCCACACAGAAGGAATTTCTGACCACAGTGGCAATGTAGTGGTCGAAGGAGAGGTTGCTGTCAACCTGTGTCCCCAGAGCTCTTATAACGCCTTCAGCGTTCAGTGGGCTCCCATCGATGTGGTAAGTAGTGGGAACTGAGTTTTTACCAAAGGGGATGATGACACATTTTTTGGCATTAAGTTTAAGGCCATGGTTTCGACACCAGTCATTGATCTCATTGAGGCCTTTGTGTAGGATGTTGGCATCACTTGGGGAGTTAATAATGGCTCCCAGCTTGCAGTTGTCTGCGAACTTGGTCAACCAGAGCCCCTTTCTGTTGGCCTGGACTTCTGAGAAGTAGATGCTGAACAGGAGAGGACCCAGGACTGATCCCTGTGGGACTCCACTCATGACTGGTCGGCAGTCTGACTTGGAGGAGTCTATTACTTTCAC
The DNA here is from genome assembly GCF_019279795.1 of Protopterus annectens. Taxonomy (NCBI): domain Eukaryota; kingdom Metazoa; phylum Chordata; order Ceratodontiformes; family Protopteridae; genus Protopterus; species Protopterus annectens. The sequence goes on along the minus strand of NC_056748.1, from coordinate 153,282,058 downwards.
GCTGTGTGTTCTACCTGTGAACCAGTTTGCAATCCACCGAGTGATATAAGGGTTAGTGCCTTGTTTGATGAGTTTATCAATAATTCACAAGTGAGGAATGGTATCAAAGACCTTGACCAGACCGAGGTAGGCTGTATGCACTGCCTTACCTTCATCCACAGCCCTGGTGACTGACTCAAATAAGTCAACCAGGTTGAGCAGGCATGATCTCCCTTTCACAAAGCGAAATTGTGTGGGGTCTAGAGTTTCGAGATTTCCTATCTCTTTGTTAATCAGGTCCATGCTGATATGCTCCATAGCTTTACATATCAGACTCATCAGGCTAATGGGCGATAATTCCCAGGGTCTGTAGTTGCTCCCCCCTTTATGATGATGGATGACTGTAGCAATGCACCATTCAGTAGGGATAAAGCCCGAGGGGAAGCTGTGACTGAACAGGGTACACAGATTTTGTGCCAGTTTGGTTGTAGTTCATGTAGAACACAGCCAGGGATATTATCAGGTCCCATAGAAGCTGTATTCTTGGCCTTGGACAATGCAGCTTTAACCTGTGCTCCAGTAATGCTGGGTGCCTGGCATTCTTCCGGTACTGTGATTGGTCCTTTAGTGGGAGAGAGAGGGGTAAAGCTGGCACTGAATATGTCAGTCAGTATGTTGGCAATATCTGTTGGCTCAGTATAGGAGGTACCATTGTGCAGTAACTCGGAGCAAATTTGGGTATTGCTGTATAGGTTCTTGATATAACTGCAGAAGACTTTGTGATTTTTTTTTTAGTGTCTGCTGCAATTCTGCTTTCATAGCTGGCTTTAGAGGATTTGATGAGTCATCTCAAATTTTTGTTGAGGCTAATAAGGGAGTTTTTCCAGTCTTGGGATCTCACCTTTCTGCCTTCTGTTGTAGAGTTTACTAATGGCAGGGGAGCACCAGATTGGCTTCCCTTTTTTGGAGGAGAGCGTCTAGGTCCTGTTGGTTATGGCTAGTTCAATGCATTTATGTACATGTTTGTACAGTGCACTGGTGTATGATTCGGCAGTCATGCAGCTTTTTTCCATTGGCATGGGTGCTGTGAAGTTAGCCACCTCTGTTTGTAGAGTCCAAAGTCAGCTTTGGAGAAGTACTTCAAGGTGGTTACCTTTGCAGAGGGTGTGGGTCAGATGTGGATTTCCATGGTGATTAGTTTATGGTCTCATCTGACCAGGGAGGGCTTGACTACTGGTGTAGAGCAACGTTCACACATGTTAGTAATAACCAGGTCAAGGATGTTGCTTCCTGTAGTGGGGGTCAGAATGAGCTGGTCCAGGGCATCGGAATTGAATTCCTGGAAGGATTGGGCCAGTGTACTGGTGCTTGAGTACTTTTCCCAGTTGATGGATTGGTAGCTGAAGTCTCCCAGTACGAGAGTGTTGGATTGGACCTTGATAGATTCCGGGGTGCTTAGGAATGTAAAGTGATGTTGGTGAGTAACACTGACTACAGGTAACTATATACTTAGTTCCACATCTCTCCAGACAACCAAACTAAGCTCCTAGGAGTAATAACAGATACTAACCTCAAATTTGATGCGCATAACGACCACACTATTAAGTCTGTTAACAAAAAACTAGAATCCCTCTACATGGTCAAACCTTTCCTCACTCCTTTTGCTAGGGTTGCTATTGCCCGAAACCATCATCTCTCCACTCTCCTCTATGCCTCACCACTATTTACGAACCTCTCTAAAGCTAACCTCAGCAAACTATCTTCCTGTTAGTACCACATAGCTAGAGTCGCCACAAGTATGGCATACAGGACTCACCATTACAAAAACCTAACTCAACTTGATTGGCTGGAATCTCCTTCCCTTTTATAGCTCAACCAGCTTACAGTATCACACAAAGTACTCAACCAACCCGACAATACCTCAACCCTCAAGAGCATTATTAGCCCACATACTGCTATTAGGCCACTTCGTTCATCCAACAAACTATCAGTCCTAACCCTAAAATCCAACAACACAGCAGGGGATTCCCTGTTTGCTAACTCAGTTGGTAAAATTTGGAACCTTCTTCCTGCAACTCTTATCCAAGAAACATCTCTTCCCCTATTTAAAAAAGGCCTCAAAATATACTTTAAAATTAACTGGCTCTGCCCCTGCCTAAACCCTGACTAACCCAATCCAACAACTTGGTCTTTCTCTAGCTATTAGGCTATCAGCAAGTAGATACTCCACTCATCTGTTGTGTCTTGTCATAATGTACAGTTATGCCTGCTGAGTTTATCCTTTCTGTATACTGTAGTGTTTTCATATTGTGCTTTACATTTCTGAAAAGTTCTACGTCATATTTTTCTCGCTCTGTTAACCTTTAGCATATGCCTGTGTATTCCCACTGTGTTAAACCTTCAGAAATGTTGTATCTAAATCCTCTGCTCTCTTGGAATATTATTGTACTATTACTATTATTATTGTACTATTACTATTATTAATGTACTATTTCCATTATTATTGTACTATTACTATTATTAATGTACTATTACTATTATTATTGTACTATTACTATTATTAATGTACTATTACTATTATTATTGTACTATTACTATTATTAATGTACTATTACCATTATTATTGTACTATTACTATTATTATTGTACTATTACTATTATTATTGTACTATTACTATTATTAATGTACTATTACCATTATTATTGTACTATTACTATTATTATTGTACTATTACCATTATTATTGTACTATTACTATTATTATTGTACTATTACTATTATTAATGTACAATTACCATTATTATTGTACTATTACTATTATTATTGTACTATTACTATTATTAATGTACTATTACCATTATTATTGTACTATTACCATTATTATTGTACTTTTACTATTATTATTGTACTATTACTATTATTATTGTACTATTACTATTATTATTGTGCTATTACCATTATTATTGTACTATTACTATTCTTATTGTACTATTACTATTATTATTGTACTATTACCATTATTATTGTACTTTTACTATTATTATTGTACTATTACTACTATTATTGTACTATTACTATTACTATTGTGCTATTACCATTATTATTGTACTATTACTATTCTTATTGTACTATTACTATTATTATTGTACTATTACCATTATTATTGTACTATTACTATTATTATTGTGCTATTACCATTATTATTGTACTATTACTATTCTTATTGTACTATTACTATTATTATTGTACTATTATCATTATTATTGTACTATTATTATTATTATTGTACTATTACTATTATTAATGTACTATTACTATTATTAATGTACTATTACCATTATTATTGTACTATTACTATTATTATTGTACTATTACTATTATTAATGTACTATTACCATTATTATTGTACTATTACCATTATTATTGTACTTTTACTATTATTATTGTACTATTACTATTATTATTGTACTATTACTTTTATGATTATCTTTGTGGAGCTTTTCTCCCCAGGCCTCCGCTGAAAATGGACATGTATCCAGTCGGACTATCCTGGTCAACAAATGTAAAATAAAATAAAAAAATAAGTACTCACATTTACTACATAAAACTGCATGGTAGTACATATATAGTAGTTGTGAGGACAAGGACATTTTGGAGGTCTAGGACGTTTCGGAGGGCTGGGGTCACACAGAAGGCCTACCATATTTATTAGGGCTGGGGGCATTTAGGAGGCCTAGGACATTTAGGAGAGGCCTAAGACTTGTAGGAGGGCTTGGACATTTTGGAGGGTTGGGGACATTTAGGAGGCCTGAGGACATTTAGGAGCCATTTTAATTTTGAGGAGCCATAGCACATTTAGTTCCTATCTCAGAGGGCTGGGAACATTTAACAGTCACCATTCATCTAAGTATTTACAGACATTTCAACAAATTGGGAATTAAGCTTTAACAGTAGAAAATAATAAAAATCTTGCTAAATGTGTGCCAAATCACAGTGACAGCATTGGTGTTAAGTCTGATATAATCACCGAGGTGTATTCCTAGTTATGGCAGTACTATAGGTATTGACATAACATATCCAAAAAGGAAAGAATTTATTAATTTGTATTATCTGGAAAGTACCTCACAGCAGTTTATAAATTAGTAATGGAGCAGAGATCAAGCTGCCTATGACTCGTGTACATAGGAAATTCATCCGTTCATGCACTGATTGATTCATTCATTCCTGTGTTCTTTCACTCATTTTTGTAATTAAAGCAATATAACTTTATCACAACTTGCAAGGAAGACCAAGATCATGAAATTCAACTTAGGATCCCTGAGCTGTGTCAAGATTTCCTTACCTTTAGCTAAAGGGCATGTCCAACAGGTTGGGGTCTGTGCAAGGAAAATCTCTAGTTATGTCCAGTGTTCACTGTGCAGGGACTTTACAACATGGTGGCAAGATTTTTTTTTTATTTGGTTTTATTGCAGCTAGCCTCTGTCCTTCTCATATCTTTAAAAAGGTCTGTACTTTTTCAATTTGACAATTCCCTTTACAAATTCACTTGAGGTACTGCGCTGAATCATTTATAACTTCCCCTATTACTTCTTTGAGCTGCGGCATACCTATTTTCAACTCTGGTTGGCCTGGACAGGGTAACTGCATAACTTGTAAATGGGCTGTAGCCCTCTGTTTGATTTCAAATGAAAGCAGTCAGTTACAAGTTAGCATCTTGCCTGAATTTACATGCAGATAAAGATTTTACATCACATATCCTCCGGCTGCAGAATTGGTGCTATTAAAGATATGGAATAGGTGATGCTACACAGGATCATAGGAAGGTACTAGGCTAATGGACATAAGGCCCTAAAAAGCCCATCCAAGTTCTACCGTTACACCCGCCAAAAGCATTACTTGCCAGTGTCTGAGGTGGACTCAGGGGAGACACCCCACCATGTTCAATGTACTGTTACTCATCCAGTTGTCCACACAGTGTTTGAAGAGGTCCAAGGAGGTGTTCTGTTTGACATGAAGTGGTACTTCATTCCAAGGGTGTGGTAACCTCTGTCAGACAACTGTATCCCTCCATCAGGTTTTATTGATGTCACATGCTAGGTTAGGGTCTTTTTAAGCAAATACCATGTGTACACTATTTCACTGGCGCATATGCATGATTTCCAATAAAGCAGGCTCAATGATTGCTTTCTATGAAATGCCTAGATCACCTCTGAGTAATCTGTATTACACCGAATAAAGTGACAGTGACTTCAGATGATCGACATAGGACAGATGCTGAACACCTGGCATTTTCCTTGTGAGTAACCTTTGTGGTCTCCTCAATTACTGCAAGGGAATGCACCACTCAAAAGGTGCATACAAAATGGCCACTGTACTCAATTATTGACCTGACAATGGAAGAGTACCTTGAGGATATAACTTATTTTTTTCTGGATGCAATGCCCTTAATTATGGGATAAGCAATATAGAATATACTTTCGTACCACTGTGGAGACAAGGTGATCAAAGGTAAGGTTGCTGTCAACCTGTGTGCTCAGGCCTATCAACACTGAGTGCATACTTAGGGAGTTGTTATAGATGCGGTAGTGATCAGGAACATCACACATGCAGAGAGGGATCCTAATGCAATTTTTTGCATTATGTTTAAGTCCATGACTTTGGCACCAATCTATGCAGTAATTAGCAGGAACATCAGACATACAGAAACAGATGATAATACTTTTTTTTAAAGTGAGTTCATGGTCATAACTTTGTCATCAGTCATATTTTTGTGTAAGACCCTCTTGTCGAATGCTGAAATTCACTGGAAATTCTATAACCGTATCCAGTCTGCAGTCATAACCAAACTTTGACAGGCACACCTTGTATTTTGTTAACATGTACTGTGGATAAATAGATTCCAAACAGTAGAGGTCTTGGACTGATCCCTGTGGAACACCACTGGTCGCAGGTCTTTGGAACACTTTTTTTACTAACTGGATTTGGTCCTATCATGAATGTCTAACTCATAAGACTTCTACAGATGTATATGCAGTGCCATTGGTGTATCGGCCAGTGTACATGTCCTTGGCATCAGTGTGGACAAGACCTAGAAAGCTATTCCATTTGCTTTACAGTCTGTACTTGACTTTAGCCTACTTTCACATATGGTTGTGGTTTGATGATGTCACTCTAGAAGACACTGATTTAGGATCAGTCTTCGGCAGGTAGGAGTGCATGAAAGTGGTGGCACACTGTTCTACCACGCTGCTGAGTACAACGTCTGGAATGTTTGTGCCTCTTCTGGACGTGCCAACTAGCTACTTCACGGCATTAAATAAAGGGCAAGAACCTATGTGAGTGTGTTTCTACAACATTTATGGACACAATCTATGGACGGGTAGCTAGTAAACCATAACCTGGCATTTTGGGTTGTGTCGGGCATTACTGTAGTATACGTGAGTAGGAAGTCTGGATGTCATGGGTGTTACAGGGGTGTTTGTAGCTGCGATAACTTTTAGATGGGTATTTCCCACAGTTAACTGTGCATGGAGTAACTATTGGGAATCCTTCAGTTGAAAAAAGTGAATAAAGTGTTATATTTATTAAGAATTTGCTGCCGTTTTCCTGAACCTGCTGCTGCTGGTGTTTGTTCGGACATTTGGTTTGTGCTGCTACATTAATCCTTCAGTTGAACTAATGCAGAGGTGTATTTATCTAGGGAAACAAAGGCAGTCCTCGATCCTGTAGTATTTACGCATTCACTTAACTGTCTGAAGCTGTGGAGGGCATTATATGCAGGTATGGCCTGGGTGGTGTCTTGGGTCTTCAACCAGGTCTCTATGAATGCAGAATTGTCCACATCTTACAATGGAGAGGACTGCTTCCAGTGAGTGCAGTGTCTGATTTAGACTCCTTGCTGTGAGCAAATTAAGCTCAAATTTCCATGTTAAGTAGTTATCCTAGGTAATGGTCGGTACATACCCAGGTAATGGGACATGTACTTGGAGAATGCAGTCATGTTTCTATTAATGTATTCCATGTAGGAACATCACACACCCCAGCCTGGAGTATGACACAGTCATAAAAGAGCCTGTTGTAGAGAAACTTGAGTATGTGTGTGATGCTGTAGACCCTGGCAGTCTTTAGACAGCTGAATGTGGCCTTTGTATTCAACCTGGCGAGTGGGACATCCATGTCTGTAAACATGCACTTACCTGTGACTACAACATGTTTGTTTTAGCCTCGAGAAACATAAATTTTAGACACTGCATTTGTCCACATTTACCACGGAATGCTAAAATCAGATGCTTCCGGTTGTTCCATAATGATTGCTTTGTAAGCTCTGTAGAGAGACTGCAACACAGACAATGGAATCACAGATGTCTACAACTTTTCTGTTACTGTCATTTACCATTCATCATGTATATCATTTTCAAAGCAATTTAAAAATGGATTTAGTCTGAAGCCTCAGAGCCCAATACTTGCTGGGGCACAGTCTGTAGACAGAGACATCTTTTTGATTAGCTATCTGATTCCTGCTGTGAAATAGTGTTTAAATACCCATTATTCAGCTTTGAAATAATTTTATTTATTATTGTATTTATTTTATTTTACATTTGTTAACCGGGAAAGTCCGACTGGATAGAGGTCCATTTTCAGTGGAGGCCTGAGGAGAAAAGCTCCAGACATACACAACAAGTATACACAGTGAATTATTACAAAATGGACATTTGTTGAATGATATATACACACATGTTCAAGATTTTGTAAAATACACACAGGAAATATTTGGAAATTATTAACTGAATAGGAAACACATACATTTATAGTGGTTAACATACACGGTTGGGACAAGATTACTTTAATTCTTTCCAGTAGGTGACAGACATAGACTGTAGTAAGTTCTGCAGGAAGTAAGTTCCAGATTTTACCGGCAGTGTCGGAGAATAATGATTCACCGGCTGAATTGTTGGCTTTGACTGTTTGTACTAGCATTCTGTTGGAAGAGTGGAGGGCTTTTAGGTTACTGTAGGGGGTGATAATATAGTTCAGTGTGGGTGTACTGTCTGGTTGGTAGAGAACTTTGTGAACAACTATAAGTTGGTTATACTGAAGTTGGTAGGGTAGGTCTAGCCTGTCTAGCGATTTAAGGTTTTGACAGTGACTGGTTCTATAAGCTGATCCTGTGGCAAATTGGCAATATTATTATAGCAGCTAGTAAATTTATTGAGGTCTGATTTGCTTAGGTTTATGAAGATGGGTGAGACATAAAGAAGGGTTGATAGCAAATGTGTACGGGCAATCACAGTCCTAGCAGATGGGGTTAGGAATTGTTTAATCTTGAATAAAGAGCCTAGTTTCTTATTAACTGTTTTAATAATTTTGTCGACGGGAGCATCAAACTTAAGGTTGTTGTCGATGATTACTGCCAGTAGTTTAGTACAAGTTTCTGGGGAAATTATGGTACCATTGTTAGATGTTATGGTGAGAGGTGGTAAGGGGACCTTGCGATTGGGGGTGAAGAGTAACAGTTTGGTTTTATATCTTTTACTCTCTATTACTATCTATTTTACTATCTATTACTAAACAGTACCATTTTACCCTAAGCTGCATAACTATTTACTAGCTGCATTTCTCAGCAGGCCCCATTTAGCTTTCTCGGGGCACTTCATGAATATGAGTGATCAAGCGAATTTGCATTTTGCAAACGATGACTGCTCAAGGGGGTTTGGATTCAATGCTTTCTGACTCACCTTTGCATTATAGTTATCTGCTTCCAGTTGAGTATTTACACATGAAAGCGCTCTCTCTCTCTCTCTCATTCCTAAATGGCTTCCTGGTATTCCAACCTCTCTGAGTTACCTTGGCTCGACAGTTGTCTGTCTCCATTTTAACATATCTTGCATATCAAATGACTTTCTCATCAGTAACTCATTTAGTAAGCTGCCCTAAGACCGGAATAAGTTTTAACATTTCAAAAGGTGAACTTAACAGGAACCAGTATTAAAAGATTTCCATTTTAAATGTATTGGTGGTTAGGTTAATATGTCCAAAGAATTAAAGACAGATTTAAACATCAATGGATATAATTGCTTTCTTTTTTTATGCAAGCACCCCCACTGAAATCATGTCGCTTTCAAGATTCTCTAAAGCTTGATGATATACAGACTGAGCAGAATGATTGTGTGGAGGACAGAAGTAAGGATGAAACATTTCTTCAATTCCCAACGGAATAGGAACCTTGGCTAAAGTACTTGCTCGGTTATGCAGCCACCAACTGAAATTAGACTTAGTAAAGCACCAAGGACATACAGTTGAATTCACGTGACCATACAATTATCAAGGAGCATAACTAAAAAGGACTGTAGCTGTCTGCAAGTGTGTTAGATCGCCACATATGTGGGTGTGTGTGTGTGAATATATAGATATATAGATATATATATATATATATATATATACGCACACCTACACACTATATATATATAGGTCCCCTACAGAAGACCGACAGCTCACAACACTGACACCCACATCACCGACATCAAAAGCCTGACACACGAAATACCGACAACAGCGCTACTGCAGAAAAAAGGAAAATAACATTTCCTTTTTTCTGCTAGCAGGGGGGAAGGAGCCCCCTGCACCCCCACACCAACCATAACTTTAATATACCAGCTCCGAGACTGCACTACAGTGCAGGAATGGGAATACTTCCACTCCACGCTATGGAGACTTACCGTTTCACTACTTCCATTCCACGCTATGGAGACTTACCGTTTCCCCATTGTCTGTATTTCATCTGTCGGGTTTTTGGTGTCGGCAATGTGGGTGTCGGTGTTGTGAGCTGTCGGTCTTCTGTAAGGGACATATCTCTCTCTCTATATATATATATATATATCATATATATACATACATACATATATATATATATATATATATATATATATATACATATATACATATATACAGTAGAAATAAAAAGTGTAAACAACCCTGTTAAAATGCCAGGTTTTTGTAATATAAAAAAATGAGACCACAATAAATGATTTCACTTTTCCCACATTTAATGTGACCTATAACCTGTACAATTCAATTGAAAAACAAACAAATCTGTTAGGGGAAAAATTAAAAAAATATAAAACGTACAATAAGCTGGTTGCATAAGTGTGCACACCTTTAAAGTAATACTTTGTTGAAGTACCTTTTGATTTAATTACAGCATTCAGTCTTCTTGGGTAGGAGTCTATCAGCATGACATATCTTGACCTGGCAATATTTGCCCACTCTTCCTTGCAAAAGCGCTCCAAATCTGTCAGATTGCAAGGGCATCTCTTGTGCACAGCCCTCTTCAGGTCACCCCACAGTTTTTCTATTGGATTTAGGTCTGGGCCATTACAAATCTTTAATTATCTTCTGGTGAAGCCATTCTTTTGTTGATTTGGATGTACGCTTGGAATCATTGTCTTGTTGAAAGGTGAAATTCCTCTTCTTCTTCAGCTTTATAGCAGATGTCTGAATGTTTTGGGCCAAAACTGACTGGTATTTGTAACTGTTCATTATTCCCTCCACCTTGACTAAAGCCCCAGTTCCAGCAGAAGAAAAGCAACCCCAAAGTATGATACTGCCATAACCATGCTTCACCATAGGGATGGTCTTCTTTGGGTGAAGCAAACTGTTGTTTTTGCGTCAAACCTACCTTACGGAATTGTGGCCAAAAAAATGCAAGCGTGGTCTCATCAGACTATAACACATTTTCCCACATGCTTTTGGGAGACTTGATGTATTGTTTTACCAATTTTAGCTGGGCCTGGATGTTTTTCTGTGTAAGAAAAGGCTTCCGTCTTGCAACCCTACCCCATAGCCCAGACATATGGAGAATACAGGAGATTGTTGTCACATGTAGTACACAACCACCACTTGACAGAAAGTCCTGCAGCTCCTTCAGTATTGCTGTAGGTCTCTTGGCAGCCACCCTGGCCAGTTTTCACCTTGTCTTTTCATCAATTCTGGAGGGATGTCCAGTTCTTTGCAATTTCACTGTTGTCCCATATTTTCTCCACTTTTTGATGACTGTCTTCACTGTGTTCCATGGTATATACAATGCCGTGGAAATGTTTTTGTACCCTTCTCCTGACTGATACCTTTCAACACAAACATCCATTTCATGCTTTGTAAGCTGTCTGCGAATCATGGCTTTTGCTGTGTCAGGCAGCTGACTAAATGTCGGGAACATGCTAGTAGGACAGCTGAACTTTATTTGGGGTTAATCAGAGTCTCTTTAATTGATGGCAGGTGTGTACTCAAGAAAACTGAGTGCTGTAATTAAATCAAAAGGTGCTTCAACAGAGTATAAGTGCGTGTCTTGTAGTGCAGATGCAAATGTGTACATATATAAGTATTACTAAATTATAAGACCTCCATAACACGCAGTGTTTGTGTGTTTTAGAGGTATGTCTGTGTGGGGATAGATTGGATCACAGCAGTCCCCTCACTCACTAGGTGTTACATACTATGCTGTTCAAATATTACAGTGCTAGTTGCTGCTGTAGCTGATGGCTCACTGCTGACAGGGAAAGATAAACAAAACAGTAGGCATGATAGATATTGCAATAGTCTTCCACTTCACAGCAGCACCATTCTGAGGTTGTGTGGATGGTTGTGGTATATACGCATATACTTGTACGTTGATCTAATGGGTATGTCTAGCAGTACATGGTTGCAAAAAAGTGTATCTCAATGTATACATATATTTCTGGCAAGCATCTACCTGTATGTGTCAATGTGTGTGATGATGTTACATATGGAGGTATAACTTGCTTACAGCATACCTGTTGAAGTTTCCTGTGAGTCGTCATCCATGACATGGGATCCATCGTAAAAAGCAGATGGCAGACATATGCAATCATAGTTTGCTAACAATTATCTGGTAACTTGTAATGCCTATAGCGGAGACCTGTATTTCACAACTGGCAATAACAGATGGACGTATGATAAATTGGCATATTGCTGCTTATCAATATTACTAATGATATGGGACTTGTGAAGTAAGCAGTGTATGACATTGGGCCTTGTCTGATGTGTTTTTTTTGTTTATTTCTTATTGATTTCTCCTCTCCTCCCTTGCGAGACATCAGCAGGTAATGGTTCACATGTGTAGGAATACACCTTATGATAAACGTTACTAATCCAGCTGCATTTTTCGAGATGACAATGCTGTGTTCAATTCAAAATGCATGTATATGTGTAATTGTACATCTATATCCTCAGACACATAACTGCATGTGTTACAGTGTGTGCTGATATTAGATATGTATCTGTAAGTGGCTTACAGTGTTTCTGTTGGTTAGTTGTGAGTTGCCATCCATGACATGTGATCTTTTCTGAGAAGCTGTTGCCATACAGAGGGGAATCATAGTATAATAGTGAATAATTTATTTGTAAGAGTTGGCATCTGACTGCCTATAGCAGAACACTGTATCGTTTGAGTGTGCATAACAGAAATAAGTCTGATAAATGCTTTATGGTGCTTATCAACATTATTACTACTACAGCACTTGTGGGGAAAGCAGACTGTGTCAAGGGACTTTGGTCAAAGGCTTTTTCTTATTTTTGTTTGGTTATTGTCATTGCCTTCCATCAACCTGCTTGTGTGACAATATCGCCAACTGGTTCACATGTGCAGGAAAACACCATCAGATATGATCGAGTAGTCAAAATATGTGTCGAGAGTGTAATGTTTGTAGATTACTGAGAGGAAGTGGTTGGTTAGCTGCAGATGTGTCCTGATTTGAGAACGGAAAAAGTGACCTAGTTATTTGTATTACTTTTGGAGGGGCCATGAATGTGCATGGGCCGAGAATTAATTGTATTGTTGAAATTATAGAAAAAAAATGAGGCCTTTGTCTGTCATAAGGTTGTTGAACGCTCCTGATGTTTGTGATGTGTTTTAACCTTTGGCACAGGAAGGAGTTACTGTAGTGCCAGGGATAAAGCTGGAGAGATGGTATGCCAAATATTTTTTGGGTCACTTTTGTTCCTTTGGCAACATGCCCCCTTGTGGATCTTAAAGGGGAAATAATGAGAATTTTGGTCAGACTGCTTACATGGTGGCCTAATGTGCATATTATATGGTCTGATATAATGCAACGGATGCATTGGAAGGGTGCACGTAGTATTAAGGCCATTGATAAAATTCGAAGACTGCATAACAGCTTTATGTGGGGACAGATGAAGCTGTGCAAAGGATCTGTTCACCACAACTCCATAAATTCTAGGCTACCAGACTATACCAGTATGACCGGGTTCACCTAAGTGACAGTGGACTATATGAATTTATATGTCATTTGACAGACTCTGTCCTGTTTGCAAAAACAAAGCTGCACAATTGCAGTAGTTTTTAAATAAGTGGGCTGGTAAAGCATAAAGGAATTGTTTTGGTTTGACTGGTTCATTTACGTGCTTATGTGAAGAGTGACAAAACTGTTCAGTCCGTTCGTCAATAGACAGCAATGTCACCTGGCAACAGTCCTCATAACATTTCTCATATAAAACACTGACTGTAGTCTAAGGTCTGTCTTGGTTTTCATCGATATTTGTGAAGGGGCAAGTAAAGTAACGAACAATACGTACTATGGTTTGTGCACTGACCCGATTCATTTCTGTGTACTGCATGTCATATTTTCAACCTAGAGTGACACAAAATCAGTGTATTGTTTCCATGACAGTAGAAAAGAATTCACTCTGTACTACATTACATATGGTACTTATATACCATGATTGATATCGATTGCTCCACCATTATTTGTAGTTATTTTAGTTTGCATAGTGATAAAAAGGTGGACTACACACCATTACCTATCGAGCATGCAATTGGTGTGCATCAGTTCTGTAGGTGGAAAAGTACTCCTGAGGTAATGCATGCAGCCAGTCATCTTTTTTAATGGGCCATTCAATTTCTATCATGTGCACTGTAGTTGTCTTAAAAGTCTATCAGAAGCTTCTGTCCATGTTGCTAACCACATGGTTTATAACGTTGTACATGTTGGGGTGGAACTAACACTACTGGTTACCATACTGCTAAACCTCTCTGACATGAAAGCAGTATTGCAAATACCAAAAATTGTTACTGTAGCTACCTCAAGCTGAATGCCAAAGGGTTGCAGTAAAATGTCTCGACACACTCACGAGTGACTGTATCTTCCTGTTTTTTTTTGTTTTTTTTTTTAAGAATCGCATGTAAATCAAATTTACATGTGTTGCATATGACACCACTGTATGGATTTCTCACCTGTTAGCAAAGTGAACGGCACACTAAACTTTCCACACTTTCCATGACCTAAGCTGCGCAACAACAACAAAAAAAAGAGTTGGATCCCCACCTACGCACCGACTCTCATGCAGACAGTCATCGACTCCATCAAGCCAACCTTTGTATTCTCCCAGCAAGTAATGCTTCAAGCTGCAGTTCAAACAGAAAGTGACTATCAGGTTGAACAGGTATAAAAAGGAACGCAGAACATAAATATATGCCAGAATACTAACTAGCTGTAGGTGGTGTGCAACACGGTACTGGTGGTGGATTTGGATCAACAGGAAAAGTAGGAAATACTCATTTATTTACAGGCGTTAAGTCTTGTACATATCTATGAGTATCCTTTCCTGCCTTTTTAACTGGAAAAAATAGGAGTGTTATAAGGGCTTTTACCTGATATTATTATTCCCTGCTCTATCAGAGACTGAATTACAGGTTTGATTCCCTGCTCTGCTCCGGAGGCTTTAGTGGCTATTTGTGGCACTCTAAGAAGAGGTTTTGATGGGTCTAATTGTATTTTTACTGGTTCTGCTGATTTCAGTATACCTAATTCATTTGCATGCTTTGCCTACAAGTTGGCAGGTACCTGCTGTAGTAACTCTCCATCTGTGTATGCTTCCAACAGGCTGTTCCTCACCTTCTGCTAAAACTGCCAAAACATCCCCATCTGATTCTGTCAGAACATTTTCAGAGCACTTCTGGGGAACAGTAAATAGTAGAACCCAGCTTGCATAACAAATCTCTTCCTAGCAGATTTTGCTGGTGCAGTTGTACTCAAAAGAAAAGAATGCTTTACTTCGATCAGACCAAAAGAAATGGAGATGGGCTCCGAAACAGGATACGTAACCGTAGTATTTGTGACTCCGACTGCCTTTACTTTATGCTCTGATACTTGTATCTGACTATCTGAGGTAATTTTTAACACTGGCCTAGTGGCTCCAGTGTCCAACAGAAAAGGTGCTTGTCTTTTAATTTATTTTGATCGTAACATAGGGTACGTTTTGATCTATTGGCAGTGGAGGGTTAAAATTTGCTTCTGTGTTATTTGCTTGACCTAGTCAGTATGGAACTTCTTGACTCCCTCCAATCTAAGGCGGTGGTCTTGGAAAAACTGCATTATTATAATTTGGTTGCCATTCAGTCCAAGTACCTTGGACTCTCTGCATTTGCCTGTGTGGGCACTCCCCTCTCCAATGTCCTGCTTCTCCACAATTAAAGCAAGGTGTGTTAGATGAAACCAGACGGGCACTTCCAGCTCGTGGTCGGTCCACAACTGAAGCACGCTGTGTTAGATGAAGCCCGAGGGTCACTGCCAGCTCCTGGTTGGTCCACAACTGAAGCAAGCTGTGTTAGATAAAGCCCGAGGGTCACTGCCAGCTTGTTGCTGGTAGCCAAACTGCACCTTATTCCTCTCGGCTAGCACTTTTGCTAAATGCTCTAGCAATTTCTCTACCCCTCCCTCTGCTTCTGCTTTGACCACTTGGGCTTTCCAGCTGCCTGATTTCTAAAGTTGACCACGTATCCTCAGTATCCTTTGTACATTTTTCCTGAAATTCTGCACAGTGATTTGGAGCACTTAATAAAGACTCATAGTCTTAAGGCTTGCAAGTGTAAGAGCATTTGCTGTATTTGATTTGGTAGGTCTCAATAATGCTGTCGGCATATGAACTTGTTGTACAGGGTAGGGTACGCCCTAAGCATGGTGTGGGCTCATGAATTTGTTTTCACAGTTTACAGTATACTTCCCAATCATGCGGTGGGCTCATGAACTTATTTTAACTTTATCTATAATTTTTTACTTATTTTTTCTCTCTTGTTTTCTCTCATATATTCATACATTGGCAGAATAAAACATCTCTCATGGGTTCATAGGTTCATACTAGGCTATCTGCCCAAGGGCATTTATAAGCGTAGCCCAGAGTTTTGTGGCTTTCACCACCCCTTTAGTTTGAAGGAAACTATGCCCATTATTTTGCTGTGCCTCTGTCAAGCAGTGACACTGAGGTAATCCCTGGGGTGTATTTGCGATCTCCCATCCATTGGTCAAGATTTCTCTTGAACAAGGCCAGCGAGGTGCTCTGCCTCACATGTACCGGGATTTTGTTCCACAGACCTCTAACCTTTCAATCACGAGGGTACTGCCTTCGACACAAGGTGTTTCCTTGTGTTCATTTTTCCTTTACTGTATGTGCATATACATTTACTATTCTCACTTGCTGTAGGGTCCTCCCACTATTACTTTGCATACCTTACAAACAACTCAGTCAAACAAAAACAGTCATGCACTGATTCTACATTTTGCTAAAATTTTTAAAACAGAAAAAAGAAGCTATAACCCCTTTCTCCTTTAGAAAAACATTTTCTCTGCCAAAGCTAGTATGTTGCAAATCCAGAACAGCTGCACATCTGAGTCTCCGACTCTTCCATACAAAGCAATGTGGAGTATGCGTAATGCAAGTGATACTTTACTCCCGAAAATATTCAGTAAGGGACCACCCAGCCCCCCCCCCCCCCAAAATGTTTCACTACATGGCCTGTAGACTAGAGTGAGAGTTCAATACATTCTTTTACTGACCTGTATCATGAAGTCAGGTTTACACATTACTGTTTTGCTGTAATTTTAAAAATGTGGAGATGAGTAGAACGTCAGGAAACTACCAAAACAGTATGTCACAAGACAGCTGCACAGCAAAAAGAAATGGGCACACAAAAATAAGTGAACACAATAACGGCTTGTATACAGAAATAGGGTTTAATCAAAAGTTACTAGTGATAAAACTCACTGAAATAATCAAGAATTTTCTGAAACTTGCTTGCAAAAATTAAATTGAAAGTGTTTATATAAATATTTATTTCTACTGCTGGCAAAATGATTAAATAAATACATAATTCTTATTGCAGGCAGAAGGGAAGACATTTGGACTGGACGTTGCTTCCTTTCAGTTCTGAGCTGACTGTTGCAGTGACAGTTTTAACACCTTTGCAGTAGTGTTGGGGGAGGGGACTGTCAATTCATGTTGGACTACAAAAGAACACCTACAACAAAGGCCTCCAGTTTAGTTACTTCTGTGACTGCAACTAGATAACTTCAAAGTACAGTGTAGAAGAAGCTTTGAGCAAAACATAAATGAGGGTGATTAGCCAGAAAAGAAGCGGCCCTCTTGCAGAAGGAATACAAACTGACAGTGAGTGACCCACTTCCCACTATATGTCAATGGCATGAGAATTCACAGTGACTTCCTTACGTCTGACATGAGTCATAGAAAGTAGACTTGAAATGCTTTATGGGAAAGAGAAAGGGTTGAAGGAGAAGAAGATCACGTTGACCTATCAAGCCCCACTGGTAGCCATGTTGTGGTAAACATGATAAAAATACAAGTAACGCACTTAGAGTGATTTTGAGATGTTAAAATAGGTTTGGAAACAAAGATAGAGTGAAAAAAAAACATTTTTTAGTTAACAGGGTGGAGTTTTCCTTTAAGTCTTTAAGTTGAAGACAAATGCACTTAACTGCTGTGCATTGTGGAATAAAGTCGTCTTTATTGTTCCCATCCGGTTTCCTGAGCTTCCTTCTATTGTTTTTTTTTTTTTGGTTTTGGAGTGGCTGGTTAAAAACCTGCATATACATGACAGGGAATGAATACTAAGAAACAGGGAGTGGAACAAATGGTCAGCAGAGATACAGGGAGGGGAACAAATGGTCAGCAGAGATACAGGGAGGGGAACAAATGGTCAGCAGAGATACAGGGAGGGAACAAATGGTCAGCAGAGATACAGGGAGGGGAACAAATGGTCAGCAGAGATACAGGGAGGGGAACAAATGGTCAACAGAGATACAGGGAGGGGAACAAATGGTCAGCAGAGATACAGGGAGGGGAACAAATGGTCAGCAGAGATACAGGGAGGGAACAAATGGTCAGCAGAGATACAGGGAGGGAACAAATGGTCAACAGAGATACAGGGAGGGAACAAATGGTCAGCAGAGATACAGGGAGCAGAACAAATGGTCAGCAGAGATACAGGGAGGGGAACAAATGGTCAGCAGAGATACAGGGAGGGGAACAAATGGTCAGCAGAGATACAGGGAGGGGAACAAATGGTCAACAGAGATACAGGGAGGGGAACAAATGGTCAGCAGAGATACAGGGCGTGGAACAAATGGTCAACAGAGATACAGGGAGGGAACAAATGGTCAACAGAGATACAGGGAGGGGAACAAATGGTCAGCAGAGATACAGGGAGGGGAACAAATGGTCAGCAGAGATACAGGGAGGGAACAAATGGTCAGCAGAGATACAGGGAGGAACAAATGGTCAGCAGAGATACAGGGAGGGGAACAAATGGTCAGCAGAGATACAGGGAGGGGAACAAATGGTCAGCAGAGATACAGGGAGTGGAACAAATGGTCAACAGAGATACAGGGAGGGAACAAATGGTCAACAGAGATACAGGGAGGGGAACAAATGGTCAGCAGAGATACAGGGAGGGGATCAAATGGTCAGCAGAGATACAGGGAGGGGAACAAATGGTCAACAGAGATACATGGAGAGGAACAAATGGTCAGCAGAGATACAGGGAGGGGAACAAATGGTCAACAGAGATACAGGGAGGGGAACAAATGGTCAGCAGAGATACAGGGAGGGGAACAAATGGTCAACAGAGATACAGGGAGGGGAACAAATGGTCAACAGAGATACAGGGAGGGGAACAAATGGTCAGCAGAGATACAGGGAGGGGAACAAATGGTCAGCAGAGATACAGGGAGGGGAACAAATGGTCAGCAGAGATACAGGGAGGGAACAAATGGTCAGCAGAGATACAGGGAGGGGAACAAATGGTCAGCAGAGATACAGGGAGGGGAACAAATGGTCAGCAGAGATACAGGGAGGGGAACAAATGGTCAGCAGAGATACAGGGAGGGGAACAAATGGTCAGCAGAGATACAGGGAGGGGAACAAATGGTCAACAGAGATACAGGGAGGGGAACAAATGGTCAGCAGAGATACAGGGAGGGGAACAAATGGTCAGCAGAGATACAGGGAGTGGAACAAATGGTCAACAGAGATACAGGGAGGGAACAAATGGTCAACAGAGATACAGGGAGGGGAACAAATGGTCAGCAGAGATACAGGGAGGGGAACAAATGGTCAGCAGAGATACAGGGAGGGGAACAAATGGTCAACAGAGATACAGGGAGAGGAACAAATGGTCAGCAGAGATACAGGGAGGGGAACAAATGGTCAACAGAGATACAGGGAGGGGAACAAATGGTCAGCAGAGATACAGGGAGGGGAACAAATGGTCAACAGAGATACAGGGAGGGGAACAAATGGTCTGCAGGCACGGGGGATGATGAAGAAAAAGAAAATAAAAGTTATGGAAATAATTCAAGGATAAAACTTCAAATAAGAAAAAAGCAAACGGAAGGACATGCTTTTGAAGCTACCAGTGAAATTGTGTGCAGAAAATAAAAATGCTTAAAACTGCTTACTATCATATATTCGACAGTCAAAATAAATTCCTACCTTAAATGTCGACTAAGAAGTCCAAACCGGAATGTTGAGAAGGTCAAAAAGTCACAAACATACTTCCTGTTGCGAATTCCACCTTTCTCGACATCCGAAGACTGCAGTCCAACACTGCACATCACATGACGTAACAATATTTGCAGGGAGGAAAGCCCCCCTACCCCCCACACCCCCTGAAAATTATATATTCCAATTCCGAGATAGCAATGCAGTGGGGAAAAGGGCACATTTTCTGATCTCCACTGTACCGTGACTTCTAGTTGTCAGATAGACCTCATATGTGTGTGAATGCATTGTGCATTTGCTGAACTGGAACTCGCACAAATGATGGTTTAGTAACACGGGATTCAGCCTAACATACTTCGACATCCAGTGGTCGCCAAACCTACACTCGAAATTGTGATTGTAAACAAAACAAAATATAATGCAAGTAATGCAACAAATAAATTCTTCTAACATTACAGTCCTGGTAGATATTTGCATGTTCATAGGTAGGTACTAGGCTATTGGCCCTAGGGCCTATATAAGCCTAGCCAAATGGTACCCTGGCTTTTGCCACCCAAGAAAATTATTTTCCTGTGCCCCTGTCAAGCAGAGCCACAGAAGTGATCCCTGGGTTAAATTTCCTATCTCCCATCCAATCATCAAGATTTTTCTTGAAGAGTGCTAATGAGGAGCTTTGTTTGATATAGACAGATAAGTTTGTTCCAGAGTATGGGAAGTCTCTGGGACAGGAATCTATCCCTCCAGCATGTTCTCTTTATTGTGGTGACAAAGTTTAGATCCCTAGAGCATGTAGCTCGGAGGGATTTGGATTTCTTTAAGTGGAGCATGCCCAACAGCTGTAGGTTGGACATAACTTTGTATGTTAGGCAGAGATCGCCTCTGAGTAGGCGATATGCGATGGAGTAAAGCTGGAGTTTTCTGAGACGGTCTGCGTAGGGCATCTGTTTGAGGCCGGTAATCCTCTTTGTGAGGTATTTCTGTAGCCTTTCCAGTTGTTGTAGATGTCTTGTGAGGTACATACCAAAAGGGGCATTGTACTCTATAATGGGTCTAATGAGTGATGAGTAGAGGGGAACAATGACCTCTTTTTTCCTGGATGAGAAACCTTTTGTGATGCGGTGTGCCACATAGAAGGATTTCCTGACTACTGTGGCAATGTGATTATCAAAGGAGAGATTACTGTCCACCTGTGTCCCAAGGTCTCTTATCACACTTTCGGTGTTAAGTAGACTACCGCCTATGTGGTAGTTCATGGGTACAGAGTTTATACCAAAAGGGATGACAATGCACTTTTTGGCATTGAGCTTGAGGCCATGGCTTTGACACCAGGCATCTGTCTCAGTGAGGCCCTTTTGTAGGATATCTACATTGTTAGGAGTTTTGATTATGGCTCTTAGTTTGCAGTCATCCGCGAACTTCATTAGCCAAAGACCTTCTGTGTTAGCCTGTAGTATTGTACTTCACAGAAGTAGATACCAAACAGGAGAGGACATAGGACTGAACCCTGTGGTACTCCACTTGTCACTGGTCTGAAGTCGGATTTGGAGTCTACTACTTTCACAGTGTGGGTTATGAGCCAGTTGGCAACCCATCTTGTGACATAGGGATTTATACCTAGTTTAGTGAGTTTATCTATAATTCCAGAGTGGGGGATAGTGTCGAAAGGCTTGGCGAGATCTAGACAGGCTGTGTGAACCACCTTACCCTCATCTATGGCTTTGGTGACTGCTTCAAAGAAGTCTATCAGGTTTAGGAAACATGATCTGCCTTTTACAAACCTGAACTGGGTAGGGTCCAGAGTTTGGAAATTACCAGTGTCATTGTTTATAAGTTCCGTGATATGTTCCATAGCCTTGCAGACCAGGCTCATCAGGCTAATGGGGCGGTAGTTCCCGGGGTCCGTGGTGGCTCCCCCTTTGTGGAGTGGGATAACCGTTGCTATGCGCCATTCAGTGGGCACAAAGCCTGAGGTGAGGCTATGATTGAACATGGTACTTAGGTGGGGTGCCAGTTCGTTCTGTAGTTCGTGTAGAAATCAGTCTGGGATGTTGTCAGGTCCCATGGATGCTGTGTTCTTGGCTTTGGAGGGTGCGTTTTTTACCTCTGCAGCCATGATTACAGGAACTTTGCATTCTTACGATATAGAGATGGGCCCTTTATGGGATGAGAGGGGGGTAAAGTTAGCACTGAACCTATCTGCTAGGATGTTGGCAATATCAGTTGGTTCTGTATATAGCTGTCTATAGCATACTCTTTAAAATACATCTCTTTAAACATGACTAAACATTCTACAGGAGTACCGGAAAGTACTAACAGGGCAGGTGGTACCATCAAAAAATGGGGTCTATATCAGAACACTGAACATTCAAAATTTCGAGTGTTCTAATATCAAACCCTATGAGTCAAAAATGTAAAACACTGAACATTCAGAACAGCAAATATTTGTTCCAAACAACATACACACAACACAAGCACACCAAACAAGCAGCAATGCACACACATACACCTAAACTCTTACACCTAACCCTACACTAAACTATACATACACCACTAACTATCCACTTACCTTAACCCAAACCCTAACCCTAAGGCCCGTCACCATCGCACAGTCACCTCACCCGCACCCTAACCCTCACGTCCACACAATCGCACACTTAGCTGAACCCGACCCGTAACTTTCCACCACAGCGCTGAAAATACCGAAGCAACAGAAACAGACAAACAAATTATTTTCCTAGGAAAAAAATTGTTTTTCTCTTTCTTCGATAGTTTCAGCATTCGCTGAAAACGGGTTGATATTAGAACACTCGGAATTTTGAATGTTCGGTGTTCTAATATAGACCCAAAAAATGTACCTTGGTGGTACTTGTGTTCAAACTGCACACTTTCAGGAATAATTATCATACTGCAATATGCACTGACAATTATTATAGAACATTTTGTCGATACAAAGTTTGAATAAACAGAACACAAACAACTCACTAAGAACAATGCATTCAACAACAACACACATAAACCCACACACACACACACACACACACACACACACACATATGTGCATACACAAATATTTATTTTTCCTTCACCAGCACCACCTCAAAATGCATTTCTAGACCCATTTAAATAACAAACTCAATGACCACCTCATCTCAGAGGAAAGAGCAGTTTGTAGTGGTCTTGGAGTAATATATTTCTAAGCCCATTTCCAGCATGAAATTACTCTAGTTTCAGATAATAGTGAGATAACAAAGTGCCACTGACCATAAAGGGGCTTGGTCAAGGTTCATAGATGCGCACTGCTACAGGGGCCTTTTTAAGCCTAGCCTTTTATCTAAATTCTGTGAAGCAAGCATGTAAGTCATAAAGAACAGACACAAGCACTCTCAACCAGTAATAATACTCATCGGGAAAGGAAATAACGGATAATAATAATGTAGTACTGTGAGGCCCAGTGCAGACGCGGACAGCATCATTATTTAATGAAGTACTCAGTAGTACTGTGAGGCCCAGTGGCAGACGTGGACAGCATCATTATTTAATGAAGTACTCAGTAGTACTGTGAGGCCCAGTGGCAGACGTGGACAGCATCATTATTTAATGAAGTACTCAGTAGTACTGTGAGGCCCAGTGGCAGACGTGCACAGCATCATTATTTAATGAAGTACTCAGTAGTACTGTGAGGCCCAGTGCAGATGCGGACAGCATCATTATTTAATGAAGTACTCAGTAGTACTGTGAGGCCCAGTGGCAGACGTGGACAGCATCATTATTTCTGGAAGTTGTGGCATTGCCCTATGCCATTTATCCTGATTGTTATAATTACATTTGGGGAATGACCTGCTTGCTCTGTTTTATTGACGCATTAATCTGATTTATTATAAATATCATATTTTTAAAACAAAACAGGTCCTCTGTTGAATATGCAATTTTGTTTGGGGCACCCAAACTTTATTAAACAAAGTCTTTCTGACAAGCCAGTTAAGTAGTGTTGGACAAAACATCACATCTGAATGACAGTATAAAGATTCTTGTTTTAAAAAGTCACCTTCCCCATTCAATTATTCTCAACTCTGATTTCAGGCACTACTGTGTACAAAGAGAGCATCTGGTAAAGAAAAAAAATGTTTTAAGCTTGTTTCCTGCCTTTCCTGTAAGTGGTCTAGACTGTTTGTAGGCTTCTGAGCCCCCAAGCCTTTCTGTGTTGGAGGGAAGCCTTCTAGCTTAATTTTGTTTCTTAGAACTAGCCAGTTTTCTAGTTTCAGCACTCATATCTGTTTCTTTGAACTCAACACTTGTTCAGAACTCGTTGTAAGCACTAAATAAGCTGCAAATTACTACAGCACTCAACTTTCCTCACTTGTCTAGTGGAAAGCAGTTTTTAGTACTTAATAAATAAGCACCAATCTGGGCATGTCTAAGGGTCAGCTCCCAGTGATTTCTCCTGTCTACCTGATGAATCTGGGCATCTTGGGGCAATGCAGCAATTGCCTCATGTACACAGACAACCCTCTCCTCCTACCACCCAACACTACAACTTGTGAGAGATGCACTTATATAGCCAAACTGGAAGCAAAGCTCTCTTCACCCAAGACTGGACTAGACAGCCAAGAGGAGAAGGTAAACACTTGCATCACACCACACTCATCACATAGCTCCTCAAAAACTACACCACCAAAACACACACACAGAAACACAAAACACACACCTACATTCGCGGAGGCTCTCAGTAAAAACCTGCCCAAGCATCAGGGACCTCCAAAGCAGAAACACAAGCAAACTCCACCCCCCAACACAACCCAAATGACACATAGCCCACAAACTCAGTGTGCCACTCAACCACAGCCTATAAGGCATAACAACGTACCCAACACAATAGCCATAGGTGAATCTATGTCAGGCACACTGATGTTCCACTCAACAGGCTAAACAAGGAGAAAGTTACTGTCAGCTGCCTGTCAGGTGCCAGGATCCGCCACATAACGCACGCACTCAGGTCACTCTACAACAAGTACAAATATGACACTGTCATTGTCCATGTTGGTGTGAATGACCTGAGATGTACCTCCCTGGACTACATGAAAAGAGACATGGAGGAGTTCTCCGATCTTGTAGCCCAAACTGGTATGACCCTGGCCCTGAGTAGCATCCTGCCATCACCCAGAATAATGCCACAGTACAAGGACAAAATGATTGACTTCAACAATTGGCTAAGCTTCTGGTGTCAATCTAAGGGGATCCAGTATTTGTCTGCCTGGGACGACATGATTGACAGACCACAATGCTTTGCCAGAGATGGCTTGCACCTGTCGCCCTTGGGATTCTGGATACTGGCTAAGGTTCTTGCCACCCCTATAGTGCCTTTTTTAGGCAAGGTTGAAATGACAAATTCACCACCGTAACAGGTACAAGCAAGCAAAATCTGAGGGTAATGCTACTCAATGCTAGAAGTCTAAACCTCAAAATGCACTAATTCGAGGCACTTCTTAAAATGGAGAACATCGACATCTGTGCAGTGACAGAGACCTGGTTCAAAGCTCTGGAGAGCACCCCTGCATTACCAGGCTATAATTCATACCATTACACAAATTCCACTCCATACACCTTCAGATAGAAACAACTCTGATCCAAAACAATACCAAACAGCAAAATCTTCAGAAGTCAGGAATCGAAAAGCAGGAACCAAAGTCAAATCCAAAAGCAAATTCTTTATTCTCCAGCGCCTCGGTGTAACCACCTTTCAAGAGTATACATTCTCACTGAAAGAATGGATATATATATACTCATAGCAATTAATTAAGCAATTAATTAAACAATTGTGTTCAAAAAAGTTTTAAAGCAGACACCTCCAGTTTATTTCATTATTCAGTCCACAGGGTGTCATTGTATTGTATTTCAAAATAAAAATACTTTCCTTATATTGTAATTTATATTTCAAAGCATTTTCATCATTAAAAAGACATTTCACACTTTCTAAAACTGTTCCTGTTAAAATGAAGCATCACTATTATGATAAACACTAAAATGTGTGGCAATAAATTTATTTTCCCTTTTATGTCTTATGTCTCTAATATTAGGGAAACCGCTGTAAAAAACTTCTCCAAAGCTAACTTCACACTTTTTACGACAGAAGTGGCAAACTTCATGACACCCATGCAGATGGACAATAGAGGTATGACTGCTGAATCCTACACAAATGCACTTTATAAGCACTTACACGTGTGCATGGATCATGCTATCCCTAATAGAACCAAGATGCTATTCTCCAAAAAAAGGAAGCCGATCTGGTGGTCCTCTGCCATAAACAAACTCTACAACAGAAGAAAGAAACTGTTGCAAAAAAGAGTAAAATCCCATGACTGGAGGAATGCCCTGGTCAACCTCAGTAAGAAGCTGAGATCCCTCATAAAATCCTCCAAAGCTAGTTACAAAAACAAAATTGCCACTGACTCTAAAGACAACCACAAAGCATTCTATAGCTATGTCAAGAATCTCAATGGCAACACTCAGATCTGCTCTGAGTTACAGCACAATGGCACTAAATATACAGAACCAACTGATATTGCCAACATCCTGGCAGACAGGTTCAGTGCTAACTTTACCCCCCCCTCTCACCCCCTAGAGGGCCCATCTCTATACCGGACAAATGCAAAGTTCCTGTAATCACAGCTGCACAGGTAAAAAACACACTCTCCAAAGCAAAGAACACAGCATCCATGGGACCTGACAATAATCCCAGGTTGCATTCTACACGAAATACAGAATGAACTGGCACCCCACCTAAGTACCATGTTCAGTCATAGCCTCACCTCAGGCTTTGTGCCCACTGAATGGCACACCGCAACAGTTATCCCACTCCACAAAGGGGGAGCCATGATGGACCCCGGAAACTACCGCCCCATTAGCCTGATGAGCCTGGTCTGCAAGGCCATGGAACGTATCATCGTGGAACTCATAAACAAAGACATTGGTAATCTCCAAACTCTGGACCCTACCCAGTTCGGATTTGTAAAAGGCAGATCATGTCTCCTAAACCTGATAGACTTCTGTGAAGCAGTCACCAAAGCCGTAGACAAGGGTAAGGTGGTTCACACAGCTTATCTAGATCTCGGCAAGGCTTTCAACACCATCCCCCACTCTGGAATTATAGATAAGCTCACTAAACTAGGTATAAATCCCTATATCACAAGATGGGTTGCCAACTGGCTCATGGACAGAACTCACACTGTGAAAGTAGCAGACTCCAAATCCGACTTCAGACCAGTGACAAGTGGAGTACCACAGGGTTCAGTCCTGGGTCCTCTCCTGTTTAGTATCTACTTCTCTGAAGTACAGGCTGACACAGAAGGTCTTTGGCTAATAAAGTTTGCAGATGACTGCAAACTAGGAGCCATAATTGAAACTCCTAACGATGTGGACATACTACAAAAGGGCCTCACTGAGACAGATACCTGGTGTCAAAGCCATGGCCTGAAGCTCAATGCCAAAAAGTGTATTGTCATTCCCTTTGATAAAAACTCTGTACCCATGAACTACCACATAGCTGGTAGTCTACTTAACGCCGAAAATTTGATGAGACCTTGGGACACAGGTGGACAGTAGTCTCTCCTTTAATAAACACATCGTTACAGTGGTCAGGAAATCCTTTTACATGGCTCACCTCATCACAAAAGGTTTCTCATCCAGAAAAAAAGAGGTCATTGTTGCCCTCTACTCATCACTCATTAGACCCGTTATAGAGTACAACGGGACCTAAACCTTGCCACCACAATAAACAGGAAATGCTGGAGGGATTGATTCCTGTCCCAGAGACTTCCCATACTCTGAAACAGACTACCTATCTATGTCAAACAGAGCTCCTCATTAGCACTCTTCAAGAAAAATCTTGATGATTGGATGGGAGATAGGAAATTCACCCTGGGGATCACTTCTGTGGCTCTGCTCGACAGGGGCACAGGAAAATAATTTTCTTGGGTGGCGAAAGCCAGGGTACATTTTTGGCTAGGCTTATATAGGCCCTAGGGCCAATAGCCTAGTACCCTCCTATGAACTCTCTTAGTTAAAGCAAGCTGTGGCAACACTAAAAAAGCCATCCCAATGAGTAAAGTTCCAGTACAACCTCTAACATTATTTTTCAATATATGGCTATGGTGGTCCTGCATTTTATTTGGGTGTCTGTCTGTGGGACACGGTGGAAGGTTTAAGTGGCTTGCATTGCACTTCAGATCAATATCTCATTGAGAGCTATTGTTTTGGTCATGATTATGTGTTCCCATAGTAAAGGTGATCCATGAACAACAACGAGGTATTTTATGTGGTGTCAGCTAGCATACCATAGGTTCATAGGTAAGTACTAGGTTAGTTGCCCTTGCATATTATTTTTTTTTAGCCTAACCAATTTCCCTTCAAAGGTGAGAATCAAACACCTTAGCTTGTGTCTGTGAGTTAAACATCATAACTATTATGCAACCCCCAACCCTGCTGTAGATAAACCTGTCTTTCTTTTTTTTTTTTTTTAATATTTTTTATTTTAGAAAAAAAAAAAATCTTTTACAAAAGCATATTTTCAATACAACCCTATTAAGAGATCAGACAAGTTTAAACACAGGAGAGGATACATTTACATTTATACTGAAATAATCTAAATATGAAATGCTTAATTTAAAAAAGTCTTTTTTAAGTAATTTTATTTATTTTACATTTGTTAAACGTTTGTTAAACAGGAAAGTACACTGGTCCGTAAAGGCTTTTCAGTCTTGACTTGGGCCCAGTGAGCAAACTACAGTGTTACAACATGGTGCTGCAGTTAGCATTGTTACCTTACATCAAGAGGTTCTCCAGTTCAATTCTCGGTTGGGGTGCCTTCTGTGCAGACTCTGCATGTCCTCCCTGCATTTGGGTGGGTTTCTTCTGGGTGCTCCAGTTTCCTCTCACATTCCAAAAACATGTGTCTGGAGGGTCTCTCCCTGGGCCTCCACTGAAAATGGGCTCTATCCCAGTTGGACATTCCCAGTAAACAAATGTTAAATTAATAAATACATTAAATAAATAATAAATGTAGATAGAGCTCAGTTGTAGAGCAGTTGATTACAAATCAAGAGGTCCCTGGCTCAAATCCAGGTACCCTCTGGTGGTGTGTTTTGGGTGGGAGGTTGGTATACTGGTTAAGGTGTTTACCTTACAGGCACAAGGTGCAGGGTTTGATTTTTACATGGCTAGGCTTACAATGACCCACAAAAGCAGTCCTAGTACCTATGAACCTATAAGAATAAATACACAACACTTGTTTAGAGCCGACTCAAAATCTACCATCAAGAAGAATTATTATGAAACAAATTAAAGAAGAGTTGTACAAAATTAAATGAAAGGCAGTTGTTTAAGTGTTACATCAGATGAACAGTAATAGAAGTAATAAATCAAAACAAATCAAGCTTTTATGGGTTTTCCTTGCAAATGCTGGAAAAATACAATGATGAGTACCATTTTACCAACCCAGAGACAGAGAGGCGTAAGGGGGAAAATGTAGGTTAATATGATTAAAATGGGTCTACTTCAGAAGACTGAAAAACCAAAAGACTGAATCCCAAAATACTGAAAATATTTTTAATGCAGTGGACAAGCCCCCATGCTCCCCTCATGTGGTGGGGGGGGGGGGGACTCAGCCTCCATGCCCTCGGCTAACTATATATACCAACTCCAAGATCGCACAACAGCGGAGGAGGGAGAAATTCCATCCTTCAGTACTTTGAGTTTTCAGTATTTTGGGATTCAGTCTTTTGGTTTTTCAGTCTTCTGAAGGAGACCTGATTAAAACAAATGAGAGGCCAGCCAGTTGTGAATGTGGATAGCTGTAAGGCAGGTTGGAAGAGGATTTATCCGGTAATAGGAGGGAGCTAAAAGTGTGAAGGTGGAAGATGAAGGTTATCTGCCAATGGAATCAAAGCATTTACACTGGGAATATAGCTTAAGGTAAACTCTGCAACTTACAGATTTTGATAAATGGATTCATATCATTGCATAGTTCAAACTAATGCTCAACCATTAACAGATTGACTCCAAAAAGTAAAATCAGAAAAAATGAAATAGATAATTAAATAAATAAATAAAACAATGTTTATACAGAATGTATTCACTCCCATTTCACTGATAATTTTATATACTAGAAATGTGAGAACAAACTACAGTGAAAGGGCTAAAACCCACTCCTCACTGTACTGTAATATTAGATCACAGGCTATAATCATTTGTCAAAGTTATGAGATTTCGACTAAATATCAGATACTACATGCGTTCGACATTCCAAGCAGATGACATAATGACCGGCACCGTTTACAGTCAAGAATATATATAACAGCAACAATGGCCTGCAATGCTTCCAGTTTTATTTATGTATTTTTATTTTATTTTACATTTGTTGACCAGGATAGTCCGACTGGATATATGTCCATTTTCAGCGGAGGCCCGGGGAGAAAAGTTCCACATACCAAAAAAGAGACACTACATACATCACTGAGTGATAAACTCAGGCAGACATGTTTAGAAAAATATAAACAAAGAATACAGGCAGATATCAATATACACAATGTGCAGACTTACATCTGATTGACAGAGACGTATCAGAAAATGAGAACATAGAATACAATCAGCTCTCATAGGTTCATAGGTAGGTACTAGGCTATCTGCCTGAAGGCTTTTATAAGCCTAGCCAGAATGTGTTGGCTTTCGCCGCCCCCTTAGATTAGTTTCCTGTGCCTCTGTCCAGCAGAGCTACTGTAGTGATCCCCAGAGTCCCCATCCACTCATCAAGGTTTCTCTTGAACAGTGGTAGTGAGGACCTCTGCCTAATGTAGATTTGAATCTTGTTCCAAAGCATGGGAAGTCTCTGGGACAGGAATCTATCCCTCCAGCACGTCCTGTTTATTGTTGTGGTGAGGTTTAGATCCCTAGAGCGTGTGGATCGAGGGGATAAGGTTTTCATTAAGTGGAGCATGTCATTCAATTCTGGGTTGGACATGGCCTTGTATGTCAAGCAGAGATCACCTCTGAGCAGGCGGTATGCAACCGAGTACAGCTGGAGTTTCTTCAGTCGAGCTGCAAAGGGCATCTGTTTGAGGCCAGTGATCCTCTTGGTGAGGTACTTCTGTGGCCTTTCCAGCTGTTGCAGGTGCCTTGTAAGGTACATCCCAAATGGGGCATTGTACTCTATGATGTGTCTGATAACTGATGAGTAGAGGGGCACAATGACCTCTTTTGATCTGGATGCAAACCCTTTTGTGATTAGGTGGGCCACATAGAAGGATTTTCTAACCACTTTGGCAATGTGATTATCAAAGGACAGATTATTATCTATTGGGTTCCCAGATCCCTTATTATGTCTTCCGTATTTAGGGGACTACCATCTATGTGGTAGTTTGTGGGTACTTTGTTTTTTTCCAAAGGGAATAACTATGCACTTTTTGGCATTTAGCTTGAGGCCATGATTTTGACACCAGGTATCCGTCTCAGTGAGACCCTTTTGGAGGATGTCTGTGTCAGCCGGTGATTCAATTACAGCCCTTAGTTTGCAGTCGTCTGTGAACTTGGTCAGCCATAGTCCTCCTGTGCTTGTCTGTACCTCTTAGAAGTATATGCTGAACAGGAGGGGTCCTAGGACAGAGCCTTGGGGAATGCCACTTGTAACCAGTTTAGAGTCAGACCTAACTCCTGCAACTCTCACCATGTGGGTTCTGTCCGTGAGCCAACTGGCAACCCATCTTGTGACATAAGGATTTATGTTCAGGCTGGTGAGCTTGTCTATAATAAAAGAATGGGGAATGCTGTTGAAGGCCTTTGCGAGGTCTAGGTAGGCTGTGTGTACCACCTTTCCCTCGTCTATAGCTTTGGTAAATGTCTCAAAGAAGTCCACCAGGTTTAGGAGGCATGATCGGCCCTTAACAAAGCCGAACTGGGTAGGGTCCAGTGTTTGGAGGTTCCCAATGTCTCTGTTAATGAGTTCCATGATGATGCGCTCCATAGCCTTGCAGACCAAGCTAGTCAGGCTTATAAGGCGATAGCTCTTGGGGTCTGTTGTGGCTCCACCTTTGTGGAACGGAATAACCGTTGCTGTGCACCACTCTATGGGTACGTAGCCTGTGGAGAGGCTGAGTTTGAACAGTGTGTTTAGGTGAGGGGTTAGTTCGTCTTTGAGCTTGTGTGTAGGACGCAGCCTGGTACACCGTCCGGTCCCATTGATGCTGTGTTTTTGGCTTTGGAGAGGGCTATTTTAACCTGTCTGTGATTTCAGGGGCGCTACATTCTTCTGGTATGGTTATGGGCCCTTTTGGGGGTGAGAGAGAGGTGAACTTTGCACTGAACCTGTCTGGCAGGATGTTGGCAATATCGGTTGGTTCAGTGTATTTTGTGCCATACTGCACTAACTCGGAGCAGATCTGAGCATTGCCACTTAGATTCTTGACATAGCTAAAGAATTCCTTGTGGTTATCTTTGGAGTCTTTGGCAAGTTTTCTTTCAAAGCTTGCCTTGGACGATTTTATGAGGGATCGTAGTTTCTTGCTGATACTGATCAGGGATGTCTTTCCTTCTTGGGATTTTACTCTTTTTCTGTACTAGTTTCCTCCTTCTGTTGTATAGCTTGTTTATGGCAGGGGTCCACCAGACTGGTTTCCTTTTCTTGGAAGAGTGAGTCTTGGTTTTGCTTGGGATAGCACGATCCATGCATTCTTGTAGGTGCCCATAGAATGCATTAGTAAAGGATTTTGCAGGTTGGACAGCGTTATCCTTTAGCATGGGGGCTTTGAAACTTTCCACCTCCGTCTTAAGTAACGTGAAGTTTGCTTTTGAAATGTTTTTCACGGTGGTTTCCTTGTCCGGCGGTGGGGGCGGAATGGGGATATCCGGGTGGCGTAAGCCACAAAAACTCTGGGCTAGGCTTATAAATGCCTTAGGGCAGATAGCCTAGTATAAACCTATGAACCTATGAACCTATATCCAAAGTGATTTGTTTATGGTCACATCTAACCAGTGAGGGGTTGACCTCCAGTGTGGAACACTGGTCGCCCATGTTGGTGATGACCAGGTCCAATATGTTGTCACCTCTGGTGGGAATGTTGACCAGTTGTTCCAGGGCATTTAAGTTTATAAATTCTAGGAAATGTTGGGCAAGGGAGTTAGTACTTGAGTAGTTCTCCCAGTTAATGTTTGGGTAGTTGAAATCGCCCAATATTAGGGTGTTTGGTAGGACTTTTATGTTACCCAGTGTTTCCAGAAATGCAGAATGAGGGTCCTAGGACATGGTGGGTGATCTGTAGCAAGCTACAATTTGAATTGCAGTTTTGGCTGTTGTTAGTTGCACATGGATAATCTCTGATCATAGGGGTGGGAAGATGGCATAATGGTTAAGGTGGTTGCCTTACAAACAGAAGGTGCAGGGTTTGATTCTCACATGGGGGAAGTGGCTAGGCTTAAAATGGCCTGCAAAGGCAGTTAGCCTAGTACCAGCCTATGAACCTAAGAACCTGTGCCACTAACATGGAGGTATGGGTATCCTTGAAGAATACGGATACTCCCCCGCCTTTTGTATTTCAATCCAGGTTCTGCGGCTGAAATGTATGGTATGAGTTGTAGCCTGGTAGTGCTGGGGTGCTCTCTGGAGACTTAAACCAGGTTTCTGTTACTGCACATATATCGATTTTCTCCATACTGAGGAGTGCCTCGAGTGCATGCATTTTGAGGTTTAGACTTCTGGCATTGAGCAGTATTACCCTCAGATTTTTGTTACTTGCGCTATTTACAGTGGTGGGTTTGTCTTTTGAGCCTTGCCTAAAAAAGGCACTATGGGGGTGGCAAGAGCCTTGGCCAGTATTCAAAAGCCTAAAGGTGACAGGTGCAGGTTGTCTCTAGAGAAACAGCATTGCTTGTCGAGCATGTCATCCCAAGCAGACAGACATTGGATCCCC
Organism: Protopterus annectens; assembly: GCF_019279795.1. Lineage (NCBI taxonomy): Eukaryota > Metazoa > Chordata > Ceratodontiformes > Protopteridae > Protopterus > Protopterus annectens. The sequence continues at coordinate 153,248,303 of NC_056748.1, read as the reverse complement.
TTTAAATGATACCAGAAACTTAGCCAATTGCTGAAATTGATCATTTTTTCTTTATAACTTGGTATCATTCTTGGTGAGGGCAGGATGCTACTCAGGGTCAGGGTCACACTGGCCTGGGCTACGTGATCAAAGAGCTCTTCCATGTCTCTTTTCATGTAGTCCAGAGAGGTACGGCTCAGGTCATTCACACCAACATGGACAATGACAGAGTCGTATTTGTACTTATTCTGGAGTGACCTGAGTGCTTGTGTTATGTGGCGGATCCTGACACCCGACAGGCAGCTAACAGTAACCTTCTTATTCAGCCTAGTGAGTGGGACGTCAGTGTGCCTGACTATGGAGTCACCTATTACTAATATGTTGGGTATGTTATTTTGCCTTGAGGGCTGTGATTGCATGGCACACTGGTTTTGTGAAGTATGTGTTTCGTGGTTTGTGTTGGGGGGGGGTGGAGGTTGCTTGGATGTCTGCTTTGGACGGCTCTGTTGCTTTTGCAGATTTTTATTTAGAGCCACCGAGTATTTTTCGTGTATTTACGTGTGTTTTTTACCGGTGCTGGTTTAATGGGTCTATGTGAGACCGGTAGTGTGATGCCAGTATTTCCCTTCTCCTCTTGACTGTCTGATCCAGTCTTGGGTTGAGAGATCTTGGCCTCCAGTTTGGCTGTATAATTGCATCTCTCGCATGTATTAGTGTTTGGTGGTAGGAGGTGAGGGTTGTCTGCATACATGAGGCAGTTGTAACATTGCCTCAAAATGCCCAGATTCACCAGTTGGACTGGAGAGTACATCTGAAACTGCCCTTTGGACATGCCTGGATAGGTAAACTGTTTTATTGATTGGCTGGTAAGGTCGAATAGACAGCCTTGCCCTTCTGTAGTGCTAGGGTTTATAAGTGCTTGCTATGAGTTTTAAGCAAGTGCCAGGCTGGGAAATGAGTGGCTTGAGTGCTTAAGTTGAAAGTTTGTCTAGTTCCAAGGGAAAAATTGAAGAGGAGACTTTTTTTAGCCGGGAATAGTTATACCCTAGCTAACCGGCACTGCCCAGCACGCAAAACCGGGCAAATGCGTTTTTTACAGCAGGGAAATGAAAGAGATAGAAATTAGCCCGAAATGGCCACTAAACTACTACTTTCTGGGCTAAAACCACTCCTCCAGGGACAGATAGGCTGCTCAAAGCCCCCCTCTCTCACAGGTGAACAGAGAAACTTCCTTCTGTCCAAGTAAGGTATGGGAAAGCACAGAGATTTGTAACACAGCCCTGAATTCAGCACTAACCTGAGAACTGGACTATACTAGCTTAGAAAGGTGGGAAACAATTATATATATATATATATATATATATATATATATATATATATATATATATAATTTTTTTTTTTTATTCACAATGCTTACACATTCAAATGCTATGAGGCATAGATACTTGGCTAAACAGCAGGTTAGGTAGCAAGGCATGTATTCGTGAAGTTGTTAGTCAGGTTTAGAGCAAGAGCACAGCCAATGAGATGTGAGGTATTTTTTGAGTTCTCTTTTAAATAGGGGTAGTGAGGTTTCCTTGGTAATGGTAGTAGGAAGTAGATTCCAGATTTCACTGGTTGAGTTGGCAAATAATGCATCGCCTACAGAGTTGTTGGATTTTTGGGTCAGTATCAATATTTTATCAGCTGAGAATAATGGCCTGGGGACACTATGAGGGGTGAGAATATTTTTGAGGGCAGGGGTGCTATCAGGTCAATGGAGTATTTTATGTGCTACTATAAGCTGGTTGAACTGTAGAAGGGTAGGATACTCTAACCATTCCAGTGCTTTGAGGTTCTGGCAATGGCGGGTCCTAAATACCATGCCAGTAGCAAATCTGGCTATATGATTGTAACATCCTGATAATTTGTTGAGATCGGTTTTGAATAGGTTGGTGGGTACAGGGGAGGCATACATAAGGGTAGACAGGAGGTGGGATCTTGCAACAGCTACCCTAGCTAGGGGGATGAGGAAAGGTTTGGCTCTGTACAGGGAGCTAAGTGTTTTGTTGACGGACTTAATAGTGTGATTGACATGTTTATCAAATTTAAGTTTGTTGTCTATTATTACTCCTAGAAGCTTTGTGTGGTCATCAGGGGAGATAATGGTGTCATTGCTAGATTTGATGTTGAAGGAAGGAGGAGAAATTCTACGGTTAGGGAAGAAAAGTAGTAGCTTGGTTTTGTTAGGATTTAGGAGCAGGCGGCAATTAGCTAGACATGTTTCTACCGGGCTGAAAGTGGTCTGGGTGAGGGTTAGAAGTTGTGTAGGAGAGGAGGCGGAGCATATTAGCATTGAGTCATCTGCATACTGGATGCAGGTGGCTCCTGGGATGGTGGTGTGCAGATCATTGATAAAGATAGAGAAAAGAGGGGGACCTAGTATGGACCCTTGTGGGACACCTAGGGTTAGAGGAATTTGGGATGACAGCTTGCTCTGCCATAAGACAGCCTGTTGTCTACTGTTTAGGTAGGAGTGAAACCACTGTATTGCATGATGGTCTAAACCGATGGTTTGTAGGGTACTGAGCAGTAGCTGATGGTTGACCATATCAAAAGCTTTTGAGAGATCTAGGAAGAGTGCTGAAGATAGTTTGTTGTTGTTACAATGAAGATTGATGACATTAGAGAAAGATAGAAGAGCTGTGGTGGCACTGTGGAGAGTCGGTGAGCTTTCCGTTTTGAATAAGAAAGTGCATGATTTGTTTGTGGATGCATCTTTCCATGATTTTAGCTAGTGGTGAAAGAATGGCTATAGGTCTAAAGTTAGATAATTCTGTGGAACTTCCTCCTTTATGGAGAGGTATAACGTGATATTTTCCATATTGCTGGGATGGATCTGTTGATCAGAATAGAAATGGGAAGTGCTATGGCATCAGCTGCTTTCTGAAAATATTCAGCTGGGAGGTGGTCGGCAGCTAGTGGAGTAGGTTTTAGCTTTTTGAGTAAGGTCCAGATCAGGTTGGTAGGTACGGTTTAAAAGGTAAAGGTGGTTTGGGTGCTGGGTGGATCAGGGCTAGATGTGCCAGAGCTGGTGTTTGTGTCCGATGGAGTGAGATGGGTAGACAGAGACTGGATAGTTTCAGTAAAGAAGGTGTTGAAGCTGTTTGCAATTTCTACAGAGGATTTATCAAGGGCAGCTGATGGGGTAGGAGTGGTGGAACGGCCTGGGTGGAGAAGATTGTTAATACCAGCCCAGAACCTTTGAGGTGTTAGCTGATATTTTTGTTGTAGGAGGGTGTAGTGAATTTTTAAACAGCTTATTGCATTTAAAATGGAAGAAAGTCTAGATTAATTTAGACAGGGCTTGATGGAAAATTTCTAAAAACTGCACCAGCAAGTACTTTTAAGATATTTTGTTATTAATGCCAAAATCAGAATTCAACATCTGTGCTTCATAAGCTGAGTTCCCCAAGTGCTCTGAAGGAAACTTCCTCAGTCAATTTTATTTATTTATTTTACATTTGTTTACCAGGAATGTCCGACTGGACACATGTCCTTTTTCAGTGGTGGTCTGGGAAGAAAAGCTCCAGGACAAACAAATTACAGTTTAACAAATATCCAGTAAAAATACAGATGCAGTCACTACAGGCACAACAAAAGTTAATAAACATTTGGTAATTACTACACTCATAGCAAATAACAGGTATATAATGGAAACAAAGTATTTTTTTCCAAAGCATTCACAGTTTTATATAATGAGTAAAAATACATTATTTATTTTTGAGTAGCACATTAGTTGGCAAGAAGACTAAGGGAAGTCTATCATAGTGAGATGCAGGAACATAACCAGGTGTCTGTTAAGTGTCAGTTAAGGAGCTTTTTGAACTGGACATTAGAGCTGATTGATGTTATTTGGGTTGGTAAATTATTCCATATTTTAGGAATATAGTTGGAAAAGAGAGAATTCCCAGCTAAGTTGTTGGCTTTGGTAGTGTCTAGAAGGTGTAGGTTACTGCAGTGAAGACAGCAAGAAGTAGTGTGTACAGCATTTGGGAGAGCGGGGGTTTTATCAGGTTGGTGGAGAATGTTATGTGCAAAGGTTAGTTGGTTAAAGTGTAGAAGCTGAGGGAGTTCAAGCCAGTTTAGTTGCTTGAGAGAGGTACAGTGATGCAACCTACAGGAGGCACCAGTAACAAACTGCTACTTTGTTATAGCAGAATTCCAGTTTAAGTCAGTTTTGCAGAGGTTGGTTAGTAGTGGGCAGGCATACAGGAGGGTTGATGAGAGGTGTGTACGAGCTACAGTAGCTTTTGTATTTTTTTCAAGATTACTTGAAATATAGTACATATTTATTAGTTTATCATTTATAATATCCCAAAGTAGCTTAACAAATCTGCAATCCAAAAGAGACAAACAGTATACCTGCATCAATCTCTTGAAAAGATGTACATTTTCCATTTTGAATGGGATAATGCAGTTAGGTTGGTTGGGGAAAATACAAACAAACTGAATAATTACAAATTGCATTGCTGAGGTTTAGCCAAAGAAATGGATCTGTAATATACTTTCCTAGCAGCTCGCCATCCAGGCTCAGATTTGTAATCAAACAGAATTTTTCAATCTGAATAATGTCAGAAAGAAGTAATACACTGATTTAAGAAAGTCTCAAAAGTTCTGAGATCTTCTATACTATCTACCAAATAAATATGGAATTTCATAGACTTTGAAGTTCATAAGCCAGCCAACCAGTCAGTTCTAGAATGGCAGACAAGTAAATTGCCAATCATCTAAACTGCCCAAACCAGTTCCATGGTATCGAGTGATAAAGCTCTGGCTACGGCACAGGTAACTCGAGTTCAAACAGAGCCTCGGGCATCTGTAGGAGCTAGCTGGGGGGATCGCAATGAGCAGCCATTGACATCTTATCCATCCTGGAGGTGTGGAGGGGGCAGGCTAGATCTCACTTGGCACAAAGATTAAATCTCATGAGAGCAGAAGGTGATACCTAGCAGAGTTCAGGCCATGAAGCACATATCACAATGTATTCTCACCAGTAGGTCAGGGGAACTCGGCATGCTTCTGCTCGAGAAACACCATATACAGAGCTTGGAGAAGCTGTCGAGTGGGAAAGGGTGTGTCCCAGTCCCAGAACCTGCATGCATCAGGCTGGTAGCTTGTGCCTTTTATCCAGAGAGCATGGAATACACTCTACTCCACTAACCCCGAAAACAATTACGGAGATATTCAGAGAAATGGAAAAGTAAATAAACTATTATTACATTTGTCACTGGCACACAGATGTATGGAAGATTCTTTTCACACATTGAAATGTTTCAACAAGTTACTGTTACTACAAATTAGTATTCACTGAAAGTATAAGATGCTACATTACAAATAAAGAAATGCAGAAAAGTAAGTATATTGGACTCCTCTAGAGTTCAGACATCTACACAGTTATACGCCATGGTTCTATTCTTTCTCAAAGCTTATTTTCTTGTCCTTTAATACACATAATTTAATTACTCTCTATAGCAACTTTAGACTGCCCCTTTTCACTCTTTGTTCAGTGGTGTTTACCTCAGTCTTCTATTTTTTCAGTAAAAGTGAAACAGGAATGATAATCTTTATCTTCATATCACACAGTTTACATTGTTGTTTTCCCTCAACCCCCCAGTATAAACAAGATTTTCATATGAAAGTCACTTTTTCAAAAAATGATGACAATCTTCACAAGTAACTTTCCATCTGTGTTCAGCCTTTAGGTATGACCAAAACATACACACTGACTCTGTACCCTCTGTTCCACACCTTTACAAGGATTACCTTCTTAACATAAATAGGCTGGCGTAAAACTTCTTTTCCACATCCTATCGATTTTTACTCCCATGAGAATCATACTTTTTGAGTTTTTCATTTTTGTTGATGTGCAGACACACTACAGGTTCATAAGTAAGTATTAGTCTAGTTGCCCTTTGGGCCATTTTAAACCTAGTCAATTTCTCTTTCAAAGGTAAGAATCCTTGTATCTATGAAGTAAACACCTTAACCATTATACCAACCCCCAAGTTCTACTACACTTATCAAACATATCCTTAGAAATCATATCCCCCTTTCCGTTTTGCATACATTTCCAGCTTTTCCACACTGACTTATTTGCAGTTCAAGCTCTTCTGTTCTTCTACACTCATGTTGATTAGCAAAGCTCTGACATTGCAAAGGTTTAACCACCGTATAGCCAGGATTACCTGTTCTTTTTTAATCCCCCCAAGACCCCAAACTGGTTCATTCATTCTGTAGTAGCAGGAGCTATGCATACCTAAGTGAAGTGACAGCCTGGTGACTTTGCTCCTCTCTGGGAATCCCCCATCATGACTCATTTGCTCCTGCCTGGGAATCCCCCAACATGACACATTTGCTCCTGCCTGGGAATCCCCCATCATGACCTGAGAATCCCCCATTGGCTCCTCTGCTGCATGGCAACAGCTAAGTGGTAAGTATCAGGCCAGCTTGCTGGTCTTGCAGGATGGCCCATCTTTTCCTCGAACTGAGCACCCCCCTCTCCTTCAGCAGCTCTTCCAGGCACAACTCTTGTTACCTCCTCTGAGGGCAAGAATGCTTCTGCATGCTGGCTTCCTATAAGCTTTGCCATATGACTTACGGCAGCAGCACATGCACACTAGGTTTGCGCTCCACTGAGTGAATACCAAGTTTTCCCACTAAGTGTCACCCATGAGGAGAGCCAGAGGCACCTTGCCCAGGATGGGCAACATGGCAAATGGCTGCTCATTGCCATTATTCACTACCAGTTCCTACAGGTGCTGAAGCTTTAATTCCTACTTGTGTCACTTGCAGTACAAGCAAGTTTTTATCCATCTACAACATGGACCTGACAGAATTATATACTCTGCCTGAGGTCTCCTCTGCTCTTTGGGATCCCCCAACTTATAATTTCCTGAGGCGACATGACATTTCCTAGCTGTCCCCAGTCCATGATACAGGTTTATCTCCATAAGCAAATGTCTTTTTTATTCTAAAACTGCTGAATATGTGAATGAGCCCAAACTCTGAATGTATTTGGTTCATCCAACCTCACATCACCACCTCTTAGTAAGCACAAGTTTCAATAATTTACCCAGAATTTCCAGGTGTCTATATCCTCACTTCTATCCTTTGCGAATAACTCTACGTATACTTTCCTTGCTTTGTAAAAGCAACCAATATGATACATTTAAAGCAGTAATATACATTTGAAAGTGTGCAGGTCACCATATACCAAGAACTACGGGTGCATAAATCCTTATTTTAGACATATTACTGCCATCCCAGGTACGGTGGGGCAGCGGTTAGCATTGCCGCCTCACAGCAAGAGGTTCTCTGGTTCAATTCCTGGCCGGGGTGCCTTCTGCGGAGTCTGCATGTCCTTCCTGTGGTCGCGTGGGTTTCCTCCCACATCCCAAAGACATGCTGTAGGTGGATTGGACACTCTAAATTGTCCCTAAGTGTGAATGCGTGCATGTATGTGCCTTCAATGGAAGGCTGGGCGCCGGGCTGGCAACTCAACACCGTAAAAACTCCACTGCCAATCATAAGCGGACAGGTGATCCGCTGTGGTGACCCCTAACTGGGAAAAGCCGAAAGAAGAAGAAGAAGACTGCCATCTCAGGTTCATTGCATCATAGCTGTGCACTAAGATAATGGCCACTAGGTGGCGAGGCAATAAAAATAAAATGATGCAAGTCCAGCCTAAGAGTGGGGAGAGGGCAGGTGTTGAAAGGTATAGATAGATAGTATAATGAGGGTTTAGGTTAGTAAGATTGTAAAGTATTTGTTACTACAGATCATACATATGAAATATGTGGTCATAGCCGTAAGTTAGTCAGAGGTTAGTAACAATGCAATGTATTTGTTACTATAGATCATACAACTGAGGTGCATGGTCATAGCGGTGAGTTAGTGAGAGGTTAGTAACAATGTAACGCATTTGTTACTATAGATCATTTTATTTTATTTTACATTTTATTTTATTTTATTTTACATTTGTTAACCGGGCTAGTCTAGCCAGATATATGTCCATTTTCAGTAGAGGCCCAGGGAGAAAAGCTCCACACATAAATCAATTACAAAGAGACATATTAATAAAAAGTTGAGTACAATAAGAATATACATTTAGTAACAAGAACAACAAAATACCTAAGGCACTCCAAAAAAATATACTAGTTCAGTAGAAGCATCACAATTAAACAGCTAAAGATTAGCAAAATTGTTTTCGATAATCTGTTGGAGAGAAAGAAGTAAAACAGGGATTAATGAAGAAATACAAGGGAGGAGAAGAGTGAGAAGCAAAGGTCAGTAAGGAGAAGAAGTAAGAAGATGGAAAAGAGGACAGGGGAGAGAAAAAGGAGGAGTGGGTCAGAGCATAAGAGGAGAGCAACAGGGCGAGAAGAAGAAAGTATATGTATAGCTAATAAGTACAGTGTATAGTTATAGTAGAGTAGGGGAAATGAAGAAGGTTAGTCAGGAGTCCTACAGGAACAAAGCCAGTGATTTTGGAAGTACAGTTTGATTTTTTGTTTGAAGAGTAGTAAGGAGGGGATTAGAGTGATATCAGTGGGTAGCTGATTCCATGTTCTACCTACAGTATTGGTGAACAGAGAGTCACCAGCTAAGTTATGGGATTTTACAGATTTGGTCATGAGTTTAGAAGAAGATCGTAGGGAGGTAAGATTATTATAAGGGTTTAAAAGTTGAGAAAGTATAGGGGTGTTATCAGGTTGGTAAAGTATCTTGTGGGCAATGGTAAGTTGTGAGATTATAAGGCAGTTTTGTAGCTCAAGCCAGCCTAGGAGTTTTAGGTTATGACAGTGATGTGTTCTAAAAGGGTTACTGGTGGCAAAGCGGGCAATGCTATTGTAACAGGTTGCTAGTTTATTTAGGTTGGCCTTCTTAAGGTTAGTGAAGATAGGTGAGGCTTAAAAGAGAGTAGATATCAGATGGGAGTGGGCGATAGTAGCTCTGGTAGAAGGTGTAAGAAATGGTTTAATACGGTATAACGATCCTATTTTTTTGTTAACTGTTTTGATGATGTTATTGATGTGTTGATCAAAAGTGAGATTGTTGTCGATGGTTATACCTAGCAGTTTAGTTGTCGTGTCAGGAGAGATGACAGTGGTATCATTAGACATGATGTCGAAATTTAATGGGGAGGCTCGAGTTGTAGGAGTGAAAAGGAGAAGTTTCATTTTTTTAGCATTGAGGAGGAGGTACCGTCTAGTAAACCAAGTTTCTACAGTGTTGAAAGTAGTTTGAGTTAGAGAGAGTAGCTCTGAAGAGGTAGATGCTGAACAAATAATAGTGGAGTCGTCAGCATATTGGATGCAGGTAGCTTGAGGTATTACAGTGTTGAGATCGTTAATGTAAAGGGAGAAGAGAAGTGGGCCGAGAATGGAGCCCTGTGGGACTCCAATAGAAACAGGCAATAAGGAAGAGATATGATTGTCCCAACGAACGGCTTGATGTCTGTTGCTAAGATAAGAAGTAAACCATTTTATAGCCAGGTTATCAAATGAGAGGGATTCAAGGATGTTAATAAGGGAAGAATGGTTCACCATGTCAAAAGCTTTAGAGAGGTCAATGAATAGAGCAGAGGTGAAAAGACTGGAGTTACGATAGTTGTTGATGGTGTCAACAAAGGAAAGGAGGGCAGTGGAGGTGCTATGGTGGGGTCTAAAGCCATGTTGACAGTTGGTTATTATGTGGTGTAAAGAGAGATACTGTACAATTTGCTGATGGATACATTTCTCCATAATCTTAGCTAGAGGTGAGAGAAGAGCAATAGGTCTAAAGTTAGTGTAGTCAATAGAGTTACCACCTTTGTGTAGTGGGATGATATGAGAGACTTTCCATATATCTGGTATGGTTCCCTCTTGGATAGTCCTATTAATGAGTATAGATATAGGGTATGCAATCTGTTTAGCAGCCTTTTGAAGAAAGAGAGAAGGGAGTTTATCAGCAGAGGGGGTGCAGGGTTTCAGTTTGAGAATAAGCTTGTAGATGAAAGAGGTAAGATAGGATGAAGAGTGAAGTTGTGGGGGGAATCAACAAGATTATTTGGAGGGTAAAAGTTATTGGCGTTCAGTTGTCTAGCAAGAGATTGAATGGTTTCTATAAAAAAGGAGTTAAAAGCATTTGCAGTATGGTTAGGGGTATCTGGGTCTGCGTTTATGGGGGAGGGAGTTTTAGCTGTTCCAGGTGAAAGGAGTTTGTTGATTGAAGACCAGAATTGTTTGGGTTTATTTAAATGGGTTTGTTGAAGTTCACAGTAGTAGTTTTTTTTGTCAGAGATTATAGCTTTTTTTGTAAGATTTCTAAGTTGGCAAAAATGAAGAAAGTCAGAGCTGATTCTATGGTATCTCCATTTGGCCCAAACTTTATTTTTAGTGTGAATTAATTTCTTTGTTTCCTTTGAGAGCCATGGGGCTATATTAGACTTCATTCTAATAGAGCGTTCAGGGGCATGTTTATCCAAAATGGAAAGGAAGGTCGAGTTAAAGAATGAAACTGCTTCATTAAGAGGAAGTGATTTCAAGAGGTTCCAGTTGCATGTTTTGAGTTCATTTTGAAATAAGTCCGTTTTAAAGTGTTTGGTAGAGCGTATTATTCTAGTGTTAGGGAGGTTTTGATAGTCAGTCTTTTCTCTAGAGATATAGGTTAGGCAGTGGTCACTGAGGTCATCAGGCATAGTTCCTACTTTGTATGAGACATTGACTTTGTTTATAAGTATCCAGTCTAAGATACTCTGTTTCTTACTTGGTTTATTAAGCCTTGTTGTAGTGGTAATGGATTGAGTAAAACCATGTAGGTTTATATGACAGGAGGGATTTTCACTATTAATGGTATTCCAGTCTATATTAAAGTCACCCAGAATTATAGTTTCTTGGGGGTAGTTGGTGGAAACCCAACTGAGGAAGTCTTCTAAGATTGGTATATTGTTGCCTGGTGGTATGTACATACAGATGATGTAAAGAGCTTTTTGAGCATTTAATTGAAGTTTAGCGATGATGGCTTCAGCTTTAACATCCTGGGTTGGACAGGCTGGGAGGGTGGAGATGCTAAGATGGTTCTTAAATAGAATTGCCACTCCACCACCTTTACGTTTAGAATGATCAAGCCTATATAAATTGTAGCCTTGGGGTATAATCTCAGTGTCTTAGGTGGCTGGCTTTAGCCAAGTCTCTGAGAGGCACAGAATATCAAAGCGGTGAATGTCTAACAGGGCATGTAAGTAGGGTACTTTGTTGTTTACACTTCGTATATTTAGATGTCCTATGAGTAGGGTGTTATTGAAGTTAGGTTTAGATACTTGAGGGGAGGGATATGAAGGGCCAGAGTTGGGGTGAATATCACCGTCTTGTAAGGTAGGAGTATTAAGTCTGGATGTGATGTTGCTTTTAGGAAGGGCTAGTTGTTTCATTTTTTATCAGAGGGTAAGGCATAGGTGAGGTGAGAGTGCCTATGAAATTTGGGAAGGTGATAGCTAGGGGTGGAGGTAGAATTTAAGAATGAGTTAAGAGAGGTGTGGATGATAGATGTATGTTTATTTATATAGTCTGGCTGGTTTTTAAGTGGGTGTTCGAAGAAGGTAAGAAGGTAAGAAGAATAAAGGGAGGAAGAGAATAATGCTAAGAATATCAACATGGTGGGTAAGTATGGAGTCATATGTAGAAGTGGTGAGATAAGGGAAGTTTTAAAGTAGCAGTGGAAGAAAGGGTAGGAGAGGTGATGTTAAAGGTATAAGGCAAAAGGAAAGAAGGAATGAATTAGTAGGAGGATCTGTAGGGGTGAGGAAGGAGAATACAAAGTATATGGGAAGAAAGTTAATTGAGGAAGAGGAGAGAAGCTAGTAATAGGAGAAGAGGTTGGTTTAGCAGTAGAGGAAGGAGGGGGGGGAGTCTGTGCAGAGGGGGGGGTCTAGTTTTTAGCGGGAAAGATCAGGATAGGGTGTAAGAGTGAGGGGGTGTGACTAGGGAAGTATAAGGTTAGGACCCCTGGGGGTGGGTGGGAATTGGGGGTAGGGAGGGGAGCGGAGTGAGCCCGCAGGGCGAACGGAGCGGGACACACAGAGTCCAGAGAGGAAGAAAAAAGTATCAGAAAAAGCTAGCAGATAGAAGGTTTGAGATAGGTAGCGTAAGGAGGAGTGGGTCACAGAGCCCTACAAAGATGGAAATGGATAGGAGTGAGAGAGGTGAAAATAGGAAGAATATGGAAGGGAATAAACCAGTATTGTAAGTCTGGATGTGGACAGAGTGACACCTAGTGGGCAAAGAGTAGAGGTACAGAGGAAGAGGAAGAACCAAAGAGTTCCAGAGAGGTTCGGAGTCAATCAGTAAAAGGAGGTTTTCAGAGGGGTAAGTTAGAAGGGAGAAAGACCTGGGTGTGTAGGGAGAGAGTAAAGTATGAGAAACTAGAGAGAATGAGTAGGAAAATAAATGTTACAGCTAGAGTGGGCTAGAAGAGTTTAGGAGATACAGTGAGATGGAGGAAGGTTAGGGTTTAGAGAGAAAAACCTGCACTATTTGCAGTGAAGTCTACATGAGGGAGGGTGTCACCAAGTGGCTGGAATAAAGATACGTCTTACTCCACTTAGGATATCCTCATTGAATACTTGGACTAAAGAAGAGGGCAGCTAGTGTAGGTCAGGGGGGACGAACATAGAAGTTAGGATAGGAATTCTAAGGCTGCTGGCTATCCTGGCAGGCGAGTGTACTAAATACAATTATCAAGGTTAAAACAGTAGATCAGTAAGGGTTAAGCAGTAGTTACACATACTTCCTTAGTTTCCTCCTGATTAAAAGTCCAGAAAACAAAGGGGATGAGGCAGCTAGGAAGCCTGCTTTGGTTGTTTGTTTGCTTGAGCAATTTAGAGAGCTGAATATTTTAGGTAGGTTTGAGATGTCCTCACGGGCTTAGATCACAGGGGTAAGTCAGGGCAGAAATTTCCTTAGTTTCCTCCTGATTAAAAGTCCAGAAAACAAAGGGGATGAGGCAGCTAGGAAGCCTGCTTTGGTTGTTTGTTTGCTTGAGCAATTTAGAGAGCTGAATATTTTAGGTAGGTTTGAGGTGTCCTCACGGGCTTAGATCACAGGGGTAAGTCAGGGCAGAAAGTTCCTTAGTTTCTTCCTGATTAAAAGTCCAGAAAACAAATGGGATGAGGCAGCTAGGAAGCCTGCTTTGGTTGGTTGTTTGCTTCAGCAATTTAGAGAGCTGAATATTTTAGGTAGGTTTGAGGTGCCCTCACGGGCTTAGATCACAGGGGTAAGTCAGGGCAGAAAGTTCCTTAGTTTCCTCCTGATTAAAAGTCCAGAAAACAAAGGGGATGAGGCAGCTAGGAAGCCTGCTTTGGTTGTTTGTTTGCTCGAGCAATTTAGAGAGCTGAATATTTTAGGTAGGTTTGAGGTGTCCTCACGGGCTTAGATCACAGGGGTAAGTCAGGGCAGAAAGTTCCTTAGTTTCCTCCTGATTAAAAGTCCAGAAAACAAAGTGGATGAGGCAGCTAGGAAGCCTGCTTTGGTTGTTTGTTTGCTTGAGCAATTTAGAGAGCTGAATATTTTAGGTAGGTTTGAGGTGTCCTCACGGGCTTAGATCACAGGGGTAAGTCAGCGCAGAAAGATTAGTAATACACGCTCAGCCAGGGCGCACAGCAGTCGGGGTAGGCGACGTTTAAAGATGCAGTTGAGGTACATGGGAATAGTCATGAGTTACTGAGAGGTTAGTAACAATGTAACATATTGGTTACTATAGATCATACAGGTGAGGTGCAGGGGCATAGCCGCGAGTTAGTGAGAGGTTAGTAACAATGTAATGCATTTGTTACTATAGCTCGTACAGTTTAGGTGCATGGGAATAGTCATGAGTTACTGAGAGGTTAGTAACAATGTAACATTCGTTACTATAGATCATACAGGTGAGGTGCAGGGGCATAGCCATGAGTTAGTGAGAGGTTAGTAACAATGTAATGCATTTGTTACTATAGCTCATACAGTTGAGGTGCATAGGAATAGTCATGAGTTACTGAGAGGTTAGTAACAATGTAACATATTTGTTACTATAGATCATACAGGTGAGGTGCAGGGGCATAGCCATGAGTTAGTGAGAGATTAGTAACAATGTAACATATTTGTTACTATAGATCATACAGGTGAGGTGCAGGGGCACAGCCATGAGTTAGTGAGAAATTCTTTGAGAGAGGATTTAAATACATGGAGGCTAGATATAGTTCTGACTGAATCTGGGATAGAGTTCCTTAGTTTGGATAAGCAGTGTGAGTATAAACTTTGTCACATACTTTTTTTGGTTTATAGATTTGAAGCAGGTATATATCTTGAGAGCACAGAGGGTGATTTGGGAGACAGTGAGGAAGTACTGAGGAGATAGAAGGGCATGATGTAGTGGGGTTATATAGTCGCATGTCAACTCTATGCTATGCTATACTAGGCAGAGCTACAATAAGGCTGTCACGTGCAATGCAATTCACATCTTCCGGTCATGTAACAAACTTAAAACCAAGTTACAAGACAACCTGGTCTACTACTAACAAATTACTAACTAATTCTGGGAAAAACAATGTCATGGTCTTTGCCTCACCCAAGAAATTACCTCCATCCCTCCTATTCTCTTAACAGATCTTAATGGGAATACAATGCCTAATGTCACTGCACAGAGGTACTGTGGTCTATTGCTTGACTAAACATTTTACCTTTACCACCCCTTTTTTAATTTCTCCAAGTCTTTTGGGTTTCTAATACCATGACAGGAATGGACCCCATTCCTAAGTCAAAGTGCGATTAAAATTCACAAAATTAGTATTTTTCAATTTTTGATGTCAGCCAAAAGTGCTCTTTGCAGCACCTGCAATGTGCCTAGTAATGACTCCTTCTGCCGTTCGTAAGGGGTTACATGTATTGTTAACATATCTAAATACGACTGTAAATTATTTTTTTTTATAAGACCTGTTGCTCCTACTACTATTGGAACTGTTTGGGTATCTTTCTTCCACATTGCTCTCATTTCTGCCTGCAGATCCTGATATTTTATGACTTTGTGTCTCTCTGTACACAAGACACTGTAGTCACTGCGTGTGATAATTTCAGTGTTCAATGCTACTTTTGTCTTCTTTTCTTGGACCACTATATCCAGTTTTCTAGCATCCATCTTTTGAACTGTAAGTAATGGGTGATCCCATGTGATGTAGATGTCTTCATTTTCTATGATGCCTTGTGGTTCATGTTTCCAGTGTTTTTCAGCCACTTCGATACCATTATGTTTGCACAATCCCCAGTGCAACAGTCTCACCACATTATTATCCCTTTCAGTATACAGTCCTTCTGCCATCAGTATGTCGTAACCAGCAACAAGGTATGCAACTGTTTCCAATTCAGTTTTACAAAACCTACATTTGTCTGTTTCTCCCACATGTTCAATGGACTTTGTAAATCAATGTGTAAGTGACCCACTATCTTGGGCTGCCAATATTAACCTTTCATCTTTTGGTTTGAATTCACCTCTTCTTAACCATTCTTGTGTTCATTCCTGATCAACATGAGGTTCTTCCAGAAGTTTTCTATACTTGCAACTATATTTATGCTTTTTCCACATTTCTTGCCTTCTCATCTGATCCTTCACCTTATATTCTTTCTTTTGTTTTTTTGGCACATTCAGTTGCTGCCTCATTTTTATCTACATCTGGTTTGATTTAAATTCCTGCTTGACGCCGATAAGTTTCTGCTAAATTAAGCAGATAAGTCATTTTAGATTTATTCTCCTCATGTTTCAAAACTTTCACTACATTTGGATCTTGTGAGGTCAACAGATATGTGTGGAGTCCCATGATTGCAGATCCGTACATATAATCAATTTCAAGGAGGCCCATCCCTCCTTCGGAACGGGGAATATATAATCTTGGTATCCGCTGATTTTTATACGTCATTTGGTGAGCATGAAGCATCCTTCTTGTTTTCCTATCTAATCTATCATGTTTTTGGGCCAGTCAGTCACTCCAAAACTGTAAGTCAGGACAGGAAGAGCAAATTGGTTTATAGCTTGGATTTTGTTCCTAGATGTCAGTACTGTTTTCAGGATTAATTTAATTCTTCTGAAGTGTTCCTTACTAAGTTTGTTTTCGCATTTGTTCATGTTTTATTGTTGATCCTTCATCAATTCCCAAATATTTATACACTCCTTCTTGCTCAAGTTCTTTTATACCACATTCTTGTCCCAAACTGATTTTTCCTGGTGTTGCAGTTTTCCTGCTTTAAAGGTTGCTTTTGTACATTTATCAAAACCAAATCACATTCTTGTATCATCTGAAGTTTTGAAAACTTGCAGTTGTGCTTTCAGGTCATCTGATGAGCTATACAGTTTTAAATCATCGATAAAGAGAAGGTAAGAAGTCTTTACATCAGTGTGGGGTGTATCTTATACATTTTAAACACTCTTATCCATGAATGAGAGATACTATGAAATGCTTTTTTGTCGTCAACCCATGCCATACTTAGATTCTTCCCCTTTTTACAGTTCTCCACTATAACTTTATTTAACAACAAATTATCCTTTGTTCCATATGACTTTCTTATATTGCCCTTTTGTTCTACTGCCATAATTGAGTTTTCTTCTAAATGGCTATAAACTCTGTTGGCATCAATTCCCGTGTACAGTTTATACATCATCACAAGGCAAGTTATTGGTCTACAATTTGTAGGGTATCTTGCAGCTTCACTCTTAATTAGGAGCATTGTTTTTCCTGTTGTTAGCAAGGTTGGTGTCTGTTCTGGGTGCACATATAAATAGCTCTTACTCATGGCTAAATCCTCATGCAAAGATGTTAATACTTTTAACCAAAAGTTAGGTACTGCATCTGGGCCTGGGGTTTTCCAGTTATAGGCTTTTGTTAACTTTGTTGCAATCTCTCTGGCTGTTGCTTCATCCCATTTAATATCCTGTACCTTTAAACTTCTTATTCTTTATTTTACTTCTTCTATCCATTTAGCATCTTTGTTATGTTCACTGGATCTTCAAAGATATTTCTCCAAAATGTATCTATTTTGTCTTTTTTGGCGGTCTTTCAATTCCTTTTACTTTATTTCCGAATCCTCTATAAAACCTTTTGGGTCATCAATAAATTGCTTATTTTGCACGTTTCCTTTATATTTACCTGTGTATCTTTTTCTGCCTGTGCTGAACTTTTTAGTTTATTTGCGATAGTGCATGATGGATCCTGGTCTGTTCTAATACTGAGCATTGCTTTTATCACATCTCTCTTTCTTAGTATTTTTTCTGATCTGTTCCCTCTTGTATAATCTTCTAACATGACACATCTTGTCTTAATTGCTTTATAGTTTTCTCTGTTCGATACTTCCATGATGGTATTCGATTTCTCCCCGTCCTTTCCCTCACTACCCTGTGATCTTGTGGTAGAACTTTATCAGTTATTAATTTAGCTGCACAGTAATATATCCCGTTTACTTCTGTTATATCGCATGGATCTCTATGGACAGTCCTAATTACTGTGTTCATTTGCTTTATCAGACTTCTGACTTTTGGGGTTTTATTAACCTTCTGCAGTCTATTTCTTTCACTGATCTTATTTATTTATTTATTTATGCATGTATGCATGTGTGTGTGTAACATTTTTTGACAGGATTGCCCAAGTGGACACCATGTATCCTTTTTCAGTGGAGTCCTGGGGAGAAAAGCTCCACAGGTTACATAGTAATTTGATATAATTAAATAACAAACTGTAACAATGTTTATCAATAATTTAAAAAGTTACCAAAGTTTAAAAGTTTAACAAGTTAATTTAGAAGAAAACTGGTTACAAGATATATAGGTGAGCCTAAGTACAATATATATATACAATCAACGGCATACAAGAAAAAGTATGATAGATTACTACATTGAGTTCAGTCTGCATAGGGTACAGTATAAGACCGTGGAAACATGTATAATACGGGTGACTATGGGTAATAGCATAGTAGTGGTGGGTTCAGGGAGGGTCATCGCAGTTACAAAGTTGGTTTTCATAAAGGTGTGATTTAAGGGGTTTTTTTTTGAATGTGGTAGAGTGGTTTTGTAGCCTGAGGTGTGGGGGAGGTGTGTTCCATATTTTTGCAACTTTGTAAGGGAACAGAGATTCCCCTGAGCTGTTTTTACATGGAATGACTTCTACTAGGGCTTTGTTACTGGATCAAAGTTCCCTATTGGTACTATGGAAGTTTAGTAGGCCTGTTAGGGCAGGGGTTTTGTCGGGAAGGTACAGTATTTGATGGGCTTAATTGAGTTCATGGTAGTGAAGTAGGTTAGGGAATTCTAACCAGTGTAGTTCATGCAAGGATTGGCAGTAGTGAGAGCGTGATTTAGCAATGGTTGCAAACCTAGCTATTTTGTTGTAACATGTTGAGAGCTTAAGGTCGGTTTTATTTAGATTTATTAATACTGGGGATGTATAGAGTAGGGCTGATAAGAGATGAGTTCTGGCTATGGCAGTTCTGGAATTGGGTTATGAATTTATTGCTAAGATAGAGGTAGCCTAGTTTTTTGTGGACTTTGGAGACGGTTAGGGATATGTGTTTACTGAATTTAAGTTGGTGGTCAATTGTAAGTCCTAGTAGTTTGGCCTGAGAAACAGGAGTTATGACGGTCTTATTGGCTGAAAGAATGGAGAAGGTGAGGTCAAAGTTCTTTATTGGGTTGAATAGCATTAGTTGTGTTTTTGTAGGGTTCAATATTAGCTGTGAATTGTTTATCCAGTTTTCTACTTCTGAGGAGGATTCTTGAGCTCGTGATTGTAGTAGCGGGAAATTGGGTGCAGAGCAGATCAGGGTAGTGTCATCTGCATATTGGATAATGTTGGACTTTGTGGTTGCTAAGTGGAGTTGGTTTGTAAAGACATTGAATAGAAGGGGACCAAGAATGGAACCTTGAGGTATGCCACATTTAACTGGGAGTGGGGAAGTTAGGGAGTTGTGCCATTTGACAGACTGAGATCGGTTGCCTAGGTAGCTATGGAATCACTGTACTGTAGTATTATCAAGGTTAAGTCTGGAGATGGAGCATAGTAGTTTATTGTGTGAAACAGTGTCAAATACCTTTGATAGATCTAGGAAGGTGTCAGAGAAAAGTTGCCCTTGGCTTCTGTGTGTGTTTGTGGTATTGGTGAAGTTATTGAGAGCAGTAAAGGTGCTATGGACAGGTCAAAATCCGTGTTGAGTTTGGGGAAAGTAGGTTGTTGGAGAGTAGATGGGACAGGAGTTGGTAATGGATACATCTTTCTAGGATTTTTGATAGGGGAGAAAGGATTGCAATGGGGTATTAGTAGGAGTCAGTGGAGGCGCTATCCTTGTGAAAGGGGATGATGTATGAGGTTCTCCATAATTATGGAACATAGTACTCTTTGATGGATCTGTTTATTAGAATTGAGATTGGATAGGATATGGCCCTAGATGCAAGCCGGAGGAATTTGGCTGGGAGGTTTTCTACAGCATATGTGGTTGGTTTAATTTTGGCAAGGAGTTTTTGGATGGTTGATCTAGATACTGGTTTGAGTGAGAAGGGGGTGGAATTTAGTTTGGTTTTGATGGTTGGTAGGGGGATAGTGTGGTTAGTATCATTTATTAGTTTTAGTATGGTGGAGGGAAAATAGCTGTTAAAGCTGGATGCTATTTTAAGGTTGGTACCTTCCATGTTTGGTGGTGGTGTAGTGATTTTTCCAGGTTGGACGATGCCATTCACAGTAGCCCAGAATTTTTGTGGGTTGTTACTATATTTATTTTGTAGGGTAAATTAGTGTTTTTTTGTCTAGCCTAACCTGCTTTTTGCCTTATTTCTAAGTTCTAGGTAGGTTTGTCTAATTGTGTATGTTTTAAGTTGTTTCCAACAAAAAAACAAGTAATCTCCGTGGTATCCCTGAAGTCTCAAAACAACCCACTAGACAAGTGTAGTGGGTCCAAAAACAAAACAGTGTAAGAAACTTTTCTGTGTGGAAGATTTTCAGTCCATATATCTCTAGTTAATCACTGTATATTAATCAGATCAGACAATAGTAGTAGAAGTGTATATGTATGTATATTATATATATTTTTTGACTGCCAAATGAACTAAGGTTGATATATTTCCAGCCATGTAGTATATTATCTTGGATAAAATCACAAACTTAATAATCTACTTAATAATTTGGTTAAATAAGAGGTACCACATCAATATAAATTTTATTTAAAGTACATAAGGGTTATATTATTACAAAAGCTACTAAGTAGGGCAGGACCAGCTCGAATGTCACACTGATGGGGGAAGGGATGTAAATTTAACATGTATACCAATAACACTTTGTTTTACAGTACAATAAACCACTCCCATGCCTGATAAAAAGTATATATATTTAGAAAGCTTGTGAGGAAATTATTACTCTATTTTTGTTTTACTTGGATCGCTTGTCTGTGTAGTTACTAAAGATTTTCGACTGGAAACAGACTGCCTGCCTTGCTTGAACTACTTTTGAATACTTAGTAATGCTGTACAGTTATATATTTTCTATTATTATTTTTTGTTTTGTTTTGTTTTGACTTAAGATGAGTTTATGTTCGCTACTTCGACTACTACTCTCTGATCTGATTAATATACAGTGATTAACTAGAGATACATGGACTAAAAATCTTCCACACACAGAAGTTTCTTACACTGTTTTTTTTTTAAGTTGTTTTTCAGGATTTCCATGCTTTGTCCTTTTGTTTTAATAAGGCAGGATTACTACATGCTCTAATTGTTTTTATTGGGGCTAGATAGTTTAGGATCGTAAGAAATGTGGAATTAAAATACTCAACTGCATTGTCCAGGGGTAGAGTTTTGGTGGGCGCCCAGCTGCAGCCAGAATTTTAATGTATCAGTGAATAGGTCTAAGGGGAAGTTTTTGTAAGAATGGGTTTGTAGAAGGGAGGGTGTGTTGTTACATTTAAGTTTGTGTCAAAGTAGAAAGGTTGGGTTATGTTCACAGAGAATTGGATAGTGAACCACTTTGGTGGGCAGCGCTGGGTTGGTTAGTGAGTATCCAATCAAATATGGATTCGCTTTTGGTGGCTTTATCTATACTGGTGGGAGTTTGGATGAGTTGGGTAAAGTTATAGAGATTAATGTGGTTAGTAGGTATTGGGGCTTGGGTGGAGTTCCAGTCAGTGTTAACATCGTCTAGCACTAAGGTTTTATGAGGGAGGGAGTGGGAACCACAGTGGAGTATACATTCTAGGGTGATTATGTTGTCACCTGGTGGAATATATATACCTAGCAAGTTTAGATGTTTGTGTTGGCTTAGGTGGACAGTGGCAAGTAAAGTTTTAGCATTATTGTAGTTTGTAAGGTTTTTTTGTAAGACTTGAATCTTTAAGTTAGATTTGTAAAATAGGGCAAAACCTCCACCTCTTTTTTATGGTCTGCCTACCCTTAGAATGTTATAACCAGGTGAAGTTATGGAGTTGTCTTTGACATGAGGTTTAAGCCATGTCTCTGTTATGAACATTTTGTTGGGGTCATACATAGAGATAGGTGAGTGCAGTTAATCTGTTTTGTTCCTAATTCTACAGATGTTCAGATTTAGTATTAGTAGGCCAGTGGGTTTGTGCTTAAGTGGGAGGTGGGTGTTATTTGTGTTTATGTTGGTAGACACTGGGCCTGGGTCGGGGTGGATGTCACCTCATCTTAGTAAATGAGCTGCTATACCAAAACTAGGCTGTCTTCAGGCTGTCCACAACAGGTTCAAACAGTAAAATTCCAATCTACAGCAATTCGCTTCATAGGTTTATTCAAAAAACAGTGCAATTCAAGGATTAAGCGCTTTCATCTCATGACCAGAGACTTCATCGATTGAGCTGCTATGTTAGAAAGAGTTTTGAGGTAGGAAACTAAGAGACAATGATATCTATAGCTAGGGTGTTTTTTAGTTGCTGGGATGTATTTTATTGATGGAGTGGTTAGGGGGATGGATTGCTACTGTTAGCTGCCTGTCGGGAGCCAGAATCTGCCACATAACACAAGTATTCAGGTCACTCCAGAACAAGTACAAATATGACTCTGTCATTGTTCATGTTGGTGTGAATGACCTGAGATGTACCTCCCTGGACTACATGAAAAGAGACATGGAAGAGCTCTCTGATCATGTAGCCCAGGCTAATATGACCCTGGCCCTGAGTAGCATCCTGCCCTCACCAAGAATGACACCTCAGTATAAAGAAAAAATGATCAATTTCAACAATTGGCTAAGCTTCTGGTGTCATTCAAAGGGGATACAGTGTCTGTCAGCCTGGGACGACATGCTCGACAAGCCATGTTGCTTCGCAAGAGATGGCTTGCATTTGTCACCCCTAGGCTTTCGAATACTGACCAAGGCTCTTGCTGCCCCCATAATGCCTTTTTTAGGCAAGGCTCAAAAGTCAAACCCACCTCTGTAAACAGTACAATTAATAAAAAACTGAGGGTTACTCAACGTCAGGAGTTTAAATCTCAAAAAGCACGCGCTCGAAGCACTCCTCAGTATGGAGAACGTCGACATCTGTGCAGTAACTGAGACCTGGTTCAAGGCTCCAGAGAGCACCCCAGCACTACTAGGCTACAACACGTGCCACATGTTTTGGCCACAGAACACGGACCGAAACACAAAAGGAGGGGGTGTATCCATATTCATCAGGGATACCTACACCCCCAGGTTAGTGGCACAGCATGATACCTCTGAGATCATCCATGTGCAACTAACATTGGGCAAATCTGCAATGCAAATTGTGGCCTGCCACAGATCACCCTCCATGACCTAGGACCACCAATCCACCTTTCTGGAGACACTGGAAAACATGAAGGTCCTACCAAACACTCTGATATTGGGCAATTTCAATTACCCTACCATTAACTGGGAAAACTACTCGAGTACAAACTCCCAGGCCCAGTGCTTCCTGGAATTCATCAACTCAAATGCCCTGGATCAGCTGGTAAACTCCCCTGCCAGAGGTGAAAACATACTGGACTTGGTCATCACAAACATGGACGAAAGGTGTTCCACACTGGAGATCAACCCGTCACTGGTTAGATCAGACCATAAACTAATCACTCTGGATGTCCACCTGCCACCACCACCCCCAACTAAGCAAAACATAGTAAAAAACTTTTCTAAAGCAAACTTCACCTTACTTAAGATAGAGGCGGCATGTTTCACAGCCCCCAAGCTAAAGGATAACGCTGCCCAAGATGCAGAAACCTTTACAAATGTACACTATGAGCACCTACAAGGATACATGGATCATGCCATCCCTAGCGAAACCAATACTCACTCCTCTAAGAGAAGGAAACCAGTCTGGTAGACCCCTGCCATAAACAGGCTTTACAATAGAAGGAGGAAACTAGTTCAGAAAAAAAGCAAATCCCAAGAAGGAAAGACATCCCTGATCAGTATCAGTAAGAAAGTAAGGTCTGTCATAAAATCATCCAAGAATAACTTCGAAAGAAAAATAGCAAAGGATTCAAAAGATAACCATAAAACCTTCTTTAGCTATGTTAAGAATCTAAGTGGCAACTCACAGATATGCACTGAACTAGTGCAAAATAGCACAAAATATACTGAACCTACTGATAATGCCAATATCCTGGCAGATAGATTCAGTGCAAACTTCACTCCCCTCTCACCCCCAAAAGGGCCCACAACAATACTGGAAAAGTGTAGTGTCCCGGAAATCACAGACGCACAGGTGAAAATAGCCCTTTCAAAAGCCAAAAACACAGCATCAATGGGGCCAGATGGTGTCCCAGGCTGCATCTTGCATGACCTGCAGAACAAACTAACCCCCCACCTTGACACGCTGCTCAACCTCAGCCTCTCCACAGCCTATGTGCCCATAGAATGGTGCACAGCAACGGTTATTCCACTCCACAAAGGAGGGGCCAAAACTGACCCTGGTAACTATCGCCCCATAAGCCTGACTAGCCTGGTCTGCAAGGCTATGGAGCACATCATCATGGAACTCATTAACAAAGACATTGGGAACCTCCAAACACTTGACCCGACCCAGTTCGGCTTTGTTAAGGGCAGATCATGCCTACTAAACCTGGTTGACTTCTTCAAGACACTCACCAAGGCCATAGATGAGGGAAAGGTGGTTCACACAACCTACCTTGACCTCGCCAAGGTTTATGACACCATTCTCCATTCGGGTATTACAGAAAAACTCACCAGCCTGAACATAAACCCCTACCTCACAAGATGGGTTGCCAACCGGCTTACAGACAGAACTCACACGGTAAGAATAGTGGGCTCCAGGTCCGACTCTAAGCCAGTCACAAGTGGTGTCCCACAAGGCTTGGTCCTGGGACCCCTACTGTTCGGCATACACTTCTCATAAGTACAGGCAAACACAGGAGGACAATGGCTAACCAAGTTCGCTGATGACTGCAAACTGGGAGCCATAATTGACTCTCCGGCTGACACAGACATCCTCCAAAAGGGCCTTACTGAGATGGACACCTGGTGTCAAAGTCATGGCCTCAAGCTAAATGCCAAAAAATGCATAGTCATCCCATTTGGGAAAAACAAAACACCCATGAATTACCACATAGGTGGCAGCCTCCTTAATACAGAAGAGGTAATAAGAGATTTGTGGACCCAGGAAGATAGTAATCTTTCCTTTGACAATCATACTGCCAAAGTAGTTAGGAAATCCTTCTATGTGGCCCATCTAATTACTAAAGGGTTCGCATCTAGAAATAAAGAGGTTATAGTACCTCTCTACTCGTCACTTATCAGACCCATCACTGAGTACAATGCCCCATTTGGGATGTACCTCACAAGACACTTCCAACAGCTGCAGAGAATACAAAAGTACCTCACCAAGAGGATTACTGGCCTCAAACACATGTCCTATGCAGCCCGACTGAAAAAATTCCGGCTGTACTCAGTGGCATATCGCCTACTCAGAGGTGATCTCTGCCTGACTTACAAAGCCATGTCCAACTCAGAATTGATGGACATGCTCCACCTGAAGAAATCCAAATCACTGGGAGCCACGCACTCTAGTGAGCTAAACCTCACCACAACAATAAATAGAACATGCTAGAGGGATAGATTCCTGTCACAGAGACTCCACATGCTTTGGAACAAAATTCCAAACTACATTAGGCAGAGCCCCTCACTAACACTCTTCAAGAGAAACCTTTACGAGTGGATGGGTAACAGAAAATACACCCCTGGGACACTTCATTGGCTCTGCTTGACAGAGGGTCAGTTAATTAATCAATGGGGAGGTGAAAGCCGACACACTCTGGCTAGGCTTATAAATGCCCTCAGGCAGATAGCCTAGTACCTACCTATGAATCTATGGTTGATTAAGGATGTGTCTAAATGTGTGTAGAGGGCGAATGTGGTAAGGGGAAAGGTAGGAGACTTGTTGAGATGACAGAGTGAATAATGATAGGAGGTACTGGAGGAGATTAAATGGAGGGCTACAGATGAGAAAAATAGTAGTAGAAGAGAAGAGTGGTGCTGAGAGTAGTGAGTATGAAGCATGATGATAAAGTGAATTGGTTGTAGAAGGTGGGTAAGAAGGGGAAGGTCAAAAAGGTGTATGGGTGGGGTTGAGTTTGACTGGTTCACTGATGGGTGTGGTAGATGATCAGATGATAATGGGTAGGAATAAATCTATAAGTAGTGGGGGTGGGTGTGAAATGGGGGCAGGGTAGGGGAGCGAAGTGAGCCCAAGCGTTAGCGAGGGTGAACGGAGCTGGACTGCACCAAGGAGTGCAGGTAAGTCACTGCAAAAAAAGTATCACCAATGAGGTGGATGAAGTAGGAACGGAGAAATGGCCAGCACTGATACTGTAATGACTATAGAACATTGCTAGTAACTTAATTATAAATAATAGAAGGTTTAAGTGATAAATAAAGAAAGGCACCATCTTTTGACTTAGCTTTTCTGCCCTTGCTTCATAGGAATCCCCAGTAGCGTGTGCTTGCATTCCCCCCAGCAAATGTTTTATTCTGTGTCTTGGTCAATCTCTAATAAACCAAAGGCTGTCTGGTTGCCCTGCACTGTGAGACCCTGCATTGGTGGAGCACTAAAGTGCTTTCAGCTACACTAGTGTATATAGAGTTGTCTTCAGTTTAGAGGACAGATTAAATGCATTTTGCTAGTCTTTTACTTTAAGCGTGCACACTACTAGTCCCCCCCCCATTTTTTTTCTCTTTCTATTGTACTCCTAGGTCAATTACTTAAAACTACTTTCAACTGGAAAAGGTTTACCTATGTACCTGCAGCCCTTACTTCAATTTTTTTCCTATAGAAGTGGTGGTCCTTTTCACCACACTGTACTAGATTAGTAGCACAAGACTTGTAGTTATTAGAAAGGTACTGCACTACACTGACCTGGAATTGACTGAGCTTTGTTTCCCTGATTTATTTCTTAGCAGCTAGCCTAGTCCAGTTTTTCTGGCTCACAACCTTGTATTACTTTGTGTCTATCTCCCTCCCCCACCTTGAACCTGCATACCTCCCTCCCACTCCTGCTTAATTACAGAAGAATTAAAAAAATCTGATGTAAAAAGGCACAATCTTTTGGCTTAGCTTTTCTGCCCTTGCTTCATAAGAACCCCCAGTAGTGTACTCGCATATACCATATTCCATTCCTTTTTAAACAGTACTCTATTGACTCCTAATTTACTGCATGTCCCTTTCTAATTTAACCCCCCTGGCATAACTACATTATTTTCCTACTTCACAGTGAACTGCAGCTCCCCATTGGTGCATAAATAATAAAACAAACAGAAAGGTAACATTCAAACCAAAGCTCTAGGCTGCCCTATATCTGCATTTGCTAACCTTCTTACTGAATGTTTTCTTTTTGGCGACTGCTGCTCCTCCTGCAAGGTGTAACCCACTCTGCTCGCCCTTCGGGCTCACTCCGCTCCCCTACCCTGTCCCCCAGATTCCACCCACCCCCACTATCTGCACTTTTATACATCCCGACTTCACCCCGCCCATCACCTCTCCAATCACAATACTCCAAAGCCAAACCCCACCCACCTGTAGTGTTACATCACCCCAAACATCCACCCCTCCTACAATGCTCTACATAACATCTCTCCCTTTAACCCCATTTGCTCTACTAATCTCTCTCTCTTCTCTTACCTAACTCACACTTTTTCTCAACCCTTGTCATAACTCTCACACACACTCCACTACGTCTTACCATCAACCTCACTTCCCATCCAACTCATCCATCTCACATGAACTCTTTACTTCTAATCCAATCTATTTTTTCAGACCAAAATTGCTCCCAACCCAATCCCCCTGCACTCCCCTCTTAAATATGGTACCAGAAAATCACTACTCTCACACATCCCAAGATACCCTTGCCCAGTACACTGCCTCATTCTTCTATTCCACTACATCTCTCTCTCTCTCTCTCTCACTATCCGGTGACATCCACCCCAACCCCGGACCTAACATCAATTTCACCAAACCCTCCACTCAATCCACAAACTCAAAGTCCATTCCCTCACAAGACTTAATGCACAAAGCCTAAAAAACAAAACCCCTAACCTCCATGTCTGGCTCTCCCTTAACCAGCCCGACATTACTGCTGTTTCTGAAACCTGGCTGAAAACCTATATAAAAGATAGTGAAATCCTACCACCAGGTATTCAAATCATTCGCAATCACAGAGCCCACAAAAGAGGAGGTGGAGTAGCAATCATCTACCCCTCCTCCCATACCATAACTGCCTACTCCAATAAAATACCAACCTTTGTCAATGCTGAAATTATAATACGTTTACTAAAAATAAACAACCACAAGTCCATATGTATTGCTGCCCTCTATATTCCCCCTGGTGATAACATCAAAACTCTTGAAAAAATCCTGTCCTGGTTCTCCTTCAATATAAAAAATGAAACCTATATACTCGGTGATACCAACATTAACTGGAACATTGTTAACTCTGAAGCCCTGTCCCACACACTCAACCTGTACGACTTCTCACAACTAATACAATTTCAAACCAGACCAAATAAAGATGGTACCTCTGGTACCATCACTGACTGGAACTTAACAGCTCACCCAAACTTTATCATCAAAGTCGGAACATTACCTGATCCTCTCAACGATCACCTACCAGCCTTCACTGACTGTCTCCCATCTCCACTGCATAAACAACACCACTACATCCAAACCCGCAACCTCTCCTCTTTCAACCCTCTAATTTTCTCTGAATGCTTAAAGCATACTGATTGGTCCCCTCTAAAAACCCTTCCTCTAGATGATGCCGTTTCTTACTTTAACCACTTATTCCTAACCCTTCTCAATCAGCAAGCCCCTCCTCAAACCAAACACATCAAAACCAATCCCTGCCCATGGTTATCAAAAGATACTAAACTAGCCTTGCACCAAAGGGACAAAAAATGGAAACAATATCCAAAACATAAAAACCCTAACACCCTCACGAAACTCTGCAAAAAAACTAATAACTAAAGAACGCAAAGCCCACTACTCCAGACTCCAGTCCTTGCACTCAACAAATCCCCAAAAATTCTGGTACTCCATCTCATCCATGCTGCATCCTGGCAACAAAGAAAACCCCTGCCCAGACCCAAACCTCTTCAACCTTGAAACAGCCAGCCAGTTCAACTCATTCTTCATAGACTGCATAGCGAAACTATCAGCCTCCTTCCCACCCCCCTCCTCCACCACCACCACAATCATCAATCTTCCCCCACATCCTTCTGCCTCAAACCCATCCCCACAAGCACTATAAAAAGACTTATTCTCAAACTCAAACCCTATCACAATGCACCCAACATCCTTCCACCACCTTCCTCAAACAATCTGCAGATAGCATTGCTTATCCCATCTCTATTCTTATAAACAGATCCATACAAGACTCTATCTGGCGCCACACCTACATCATCCCCCTCCACAAAGGTGGAAAAAATACTGATACCACCAACTTCAGGCCTATTGCCATCCTTTCCCCTCTTTCTAAAATACTAGAGAAAATGATACAAGCACAACTCATGGCACACCTAAAACTAAACAATTTCCTCTTCCCTACCCAACACGGATTCCACCCTGGTCACAGGACCATGACTGCCCTTCTTTCCTTTCTTGAAACCATAAACCTCGAACGTGACTGAGGCAAGTTTGTATCCACACTATTCCTAGATCTGTCAAAGGCCTTTGAAACTATCTCACACACCCTGCTTGTATCCCAACTCTCCACCCTACACTTCTCTCCCACCACCATCGCCTGGTTCTCCAGCTACTTGTCCAACCACCAACAATCTGTCCAATGGAAAACTTCAACCTCCTTCTTCCTTCCCCACACATACAGGTGTCCCACAAGGTTCTGTTCTTGGCCCTCTTCTCTTCAAACTATTCATTAACAACTTTCACCAATCCATCCCAGACTCATCTATCATCCAATATGCAGATGACTCAACAATCATCTGCTCAGCATTCTCCCCCTCCAAGCTCCTAGCAAAAACCCAACTAGACTTCTCCAAAACAGAAACCTGGATGCAGTCTAACCATCTGGCACTAAATGGAAATAAAACCAAACTAATGTTTTTTTTTCCCTACCAAAAACTGCATTGACAAATCCACATTCACCATACAGAGCCAAAACAACACCCTCCTTGAAATCATTCCCAGCACCAAGCTTCTTGGCATCATTACTGATGAAGAACTAAAATTTGGCACCCACATCTGCTTCGCAATCAAGAAAACCCACCAAAAGTTAGGTCTCCTCTACAGGCACAACCGCTTCCTAAGCCCCTCTACCTGTCAAACTCTTGCATCCACCTTCCTACTCCCCTCCCTTATGTATGGTGCTCCTCTTTTCACTGGATCTATATTAGATAAACAAAAGTTTATCTTACCGAACGCTGACATTATCGAAAATCACAGAACTCGAAACTGCAATTGTGGGGGGCTGTGCCCCCCACACCCCTCGCTAAATATATATTCCAACTCCGAGATTACACCAGTGAGGAATGGGCAAATATTCCCATCTTCACTGTACTGCGATCTCACAATTCCAGTTTTGGGTTCCGGGATTTTCGATAATGTCAGCGTTCGGTAAGATAAACTTTCGTTTATCTAATATAGACCCCTTTTCACCAAACTCCATCTTGGCCTTTGGTCCAAACTTGCAACCATTTCAAAAAACTCATCCCACCACTGCCACTCCCTCCTCACCCTCAACTGGCTTGAACTACCCAACTACCTCAGTTACCTACAACTCACCACTTCCCACAAGATCATCTTTAAACCTGCCAACTGCCCAGCTCTCGCTAATTCCTTAAAACCTTACATTCCCAACCACTCACTCAGATCCAAAACCAAAATATCCTTCAGATCCAGAAAACTGCATGACCTCCTGGCCATCTACTGCTGCCCCACTCCTTAGCTAAACAGTGAAACTCTCTCCCCACACACCTATGCAACCTACCTAACCATACAAATTTCAAATCTCAGCTACTCTCTCATCTTTCTTTAAATGGGAATGCCCTTGCCATGCTCCATCTTACACCCCCTTCCCCCTCATTCCACCTTGCACTGACATATCCAACTACCTCTACTATTACTTCATCCCACCCAAAACAATCCCTCCCCAACCAAAAACTAACTTTTTCGCTAATATCTATTGTACTATACTCTCCAATCTTAGATATACTATTACCCTCTCCATGCATAATATTTTCCTAACCTACTAATGGCTAGTAGCTATATATTTTGAAATGTTAAACCTAAAATTGAGTTTATAAAAAATATCCACCTTATGTAAATGTTGCAATTTATGTATTGAATTATGTCTTTTCATTTTTGTAATATTGTGACAAGCCAATTGCAAATATCATGGAGCTTATCTGTAAATGTTTAATTAGCTGTATGAACTATGTCCTTTTGTAACATGTGAAATGTAACTTGCAGTTATTGTGGAGCTTTTCTCCCCGGGCCTCCACTGAAAACGGGCTTTTCTTGGCCCAGTGGCCTTCCCCGGTCATCAAACTTAAATAAATAAATAAACAAACAAATAAATAAATAAATATAAAAAAATGGATTGAGTTGGGGGAACAGAGGGAGAAATTTCCCTTAGGAATCTTGGCTGTGCTGTTGTATCGCCTGTAGGGAGTGGAGGGAGGCTACCATTAAGAATACACTTTCCCACTGCCAACCCTTGTGGTGTGCAGCAATTGACATTTGGCAGATTTTAACCTTTTGCCTGAAACAACAGAAGGGCTGATGGTACCCCTGCCCTGGGGCGTTCACAATGATGGCTGCTTGTGCTCAGTAAATAAGGCCGTTGACTGTTGAGTGGCACTGTATTATACTGTTTATGCCAGAAACAACAAAATGTCTGATGGTTCTCTTGTCCTGAGGCATTTTCAAGGGTGGTTGCTTCTGTTCAGAATATGGGGGGCTGTTGACTGTTGAGAGGCACTGTATTAAATACAAGAGCAGAAACACATGTGATGAAGTCAGCAGGCTGGGGAAAGTGATTCAAAAATATATCTTGATATATCTGTCCATGTCTATTAAATCAAGCAACTCTTCTCTCAGCTAAATTTCTTCTAAACTGAGGGCACATCCCTTGTTTTCCAGTTCCTGCGGGCATTCTATAGAAGGTTCTGTAGCATCTTCCAGTGACACATTCTCATCAATTTCATCCTTTGCCGTCCATTGTTCTATCATATTGGAACTCACTGGCCTAGCACTCCTCAACATTGACTGCATCAGAGTTTCCACAGTTTCCTGTTCCTTCCCTTGCTGTATAGCTTCAAGTGAACATTTATACTGGTTTCCTGTGGAAGGCTCCAAAATGTCTTCATATGGCACCTGACCAGTTGCTTCCTGTTCCACTTTTTTCCCTCTTAATTTGGGTATCTATTACTCTATCCTGTTGTGTTTTTTTCTGAATTAGATTTTATACACTGAATCCTTCACTTTGGAGGTGCTTCATAACCTCAGTTTCTATTTCTTTAACTTCTCCATTGCTGATCTCCTTTTCTACTTTTTGTCTTCTTATTTTTTGTATTGTGAAGTTTTCCATGTCCAGATTCCTTTGCCTGTATTTCTCTTCAAATATCTTTGGTGCTGCTCTTTTTGTATTGGTTAGTTTTACTTTCTCCTTTGCATAAATATTACACCATATTAAATCTCTTTTTCTTTCCTATGTACATATTTCTTCTTCAGATGTTTCCTGATCTTCCTGTTTCTCCCTGCTTTGGGGACTCACTCCATCCTGTAACCTGTGTTAGACTTCCTACATCAAATTCTTTACTTTGCAAGCACTCCATAACTTCATCTTCTATTTTTTTAACTTCTGCTCTGCCTATCTTCTTTTCTAAGTTCCATCTTTGTGATATTATTTTTTTATTGCGAAATTTTCCATATCCAGATGCCTTTGCCTGTATTTCTCTTCGAATATCTTTGGGGCTGCCTTCCTTATACTGATTATTTTGGGTTTCTCCTTTGCATAAATATTGTACCATATCAAATCTCTCTCTTTCCCATGTCACATTTTTTTATACTTTTCAAATATCTCTAGCTTTTGCTGTTTATATTTTCACACTTTCTCTGAGGCTTCTTTTTCCAGACAGATCAAAGTTTCTTGGTCTATATACTCTTTTTCACAAATCTGTTGTATAATGAATAGAAATTTTCATCTGAAGCTTCTAATAATTTTTCTTGCGTAAGTATTTTTCTTTCCTCTAATTTCTCTCTTAATTGTTTTGTATATCTTGTGTCTGGAAATTCTGGGCTTTTTGCATAATAGTAAAAATACATAATTTCTTTCTTATCCTCAATAGTCCACTTTATCATCTTTATGGGTCTTCTTTGGCCTATCCGTTTTTGTGATTTTTGTGGACCGCTACTCCCTTCTACAACAGGTGGGCCATCGTTCCCCTGGGCCTGGCCTGGCCCATTGTAGGAATGTTTCCGTATTTTGAGGATTCTACATTGTCATCTTTTCCAGTCCTGGCACCAGTGCGCCTACCAGGATTGCACACTTTTTTATCCTTGTGTACCCAACTATCTTTTTTAGTTTTTAACCTACTTCTGACCATGATATATGCTATATAAATACAGTCTATATATCAGTGTCGCCTTGGTGAAATTTTGCGAAAACAGGGTCCACCTATTGAAGGTACTCACCAAGACTCGAGGATGTAATCAGTTTCAGCACTGCTACTCTCCTTTGCTTGCTGACTTTTTATATCTCCATTTGCTCTAGTGGATCCCGACATTTTGAATGGTCAAACACTCTACCTAGTGTTCCTAAAGCATTTTTATACATTTATTAAAATGTAGCTTGATATATACGTTTGTGTGTGTATGTGTGTATGCGTGCATGAGTGGGTGTTTTGAGAGGGTTAAAATCATAGCTCTCGACCTCCTATATCCAAAATGAGTAACACTGCCACTCATAATGTGGAACAAATGAGCAAAATGTGGAACACTTACCATCAGCTTACTAACAACTTCAAATACAAAGCTTGCAGGATGGCTAAAATGTGTTATTTTAGACTTATAAAAGGTTCTATTGATCTATTAATATGATTCAGTATTATTTACCAGAGATATCAGTTTAAAAATTTCTTAACACTGAATGTGTGACAGGACCTTTCAATGTGGAACTGTGAGGAACTTGGATATTTTAAGACCCAAAATGAGGAATGTTCCTCATAATGAGGCACATTTGAGAGATATGGTTAAGATGAAATTTCTTAATACAAGTGTTTTAACATGAAACACTGACACATTTTTACTAAGCCAATTTGTTTAGCTCTAGCTAGTACTTAATCAAGGGCAAACATGCTTACGTAGTGGAGGTGGATATAGTGCTTTGACTGTTTTACTAGATTACTAGATGGGTGTTGTTCATAAGAAATCAAAAATACATTTTCACATTTTTTTTGTTGTTGTGTGTGTGAGTAGAACTACTAGTCATTTGACAAAAGCTTGAACCTAATCATAAAATTCTATACTTAATCCTGGAACCCTAATAATATCTGTAAAGCAATCTTCTGGCAAAGAATTAACAGCAAAGCTAAGGTTGCAGAGGAACTTCTCATCTATTGAGAGCTACTATGTGCAAACCTCTTATCTGCCTCTGATTTTACAGGATGTCCCTGATTTTGTCTCTTATTTTTGCCGTCTCCCTCATAAATGGTTTGATTTTCCAGTAAACTACTGTGGATTACAGTCAACAATGTCAGACATTAGAGTTTCATAAGTATTCTTGTTCAGAAAATGCATACTGAAGCATTGTGTTACACTTCATACATCAAATTCTTTACTTTGCAAGCACTCCATGACTTCATCTTCTATTTTTTTAACTTCTGCTCTGCTTATCTTCTTTTCTAAGTTCCATCTTTGTGATATTATTTTTTTATTGTGAAATTTTCCATATCCAGATGCCTTTGCCTGTATTTCTCTTCGAATATCTTTTTTTGGGTTTCTCCTTTGCATAAATATTGTACCATATCAAATCTCTCTTTCTTTCCCATGTCATATTTTTTTATACTTTTCAAATATCTCTAGGTTTTGCTGTTTATATTTTCACACTTTCTCAGAGGCTTCTTTTTTTTAAGTAAATTAGAGCAATATTTAAAATAAACTGTCCCAGATTTTGGTCCTTTGTCATACATTATTTTTGCTTTTGTTTTTGATTCTTCAGCAAAGAATTTGAGATCCATGACTCACCAGACAGCTCGGTATTGTTGTGCTCATTCACAACGTGCACGAAGCGGACAAAGAAAGTTTTATCTCATTACTGGCAGTCTAGTGATTGACAGTAACAAAGCATCATGCGTCTGTAGTAATAAGGAAATCATTCTGTGTTGTGCAACTTATAAACAAAGGTATGGCATCTAGGTCCAAGGAGGTCATTGTTCCACTGCATTCGGCATTCATCACATTGTTCCACTGTATTCAGCATTCATCACATTGTTCCACTGTATTCAGCATTCATCACATTTTTCCACTGTATTCGGCATTCATCAGACCTGTCATTGAGTATAATGATTCTTTGGCATGTACCTAAACAAGTATATCCAACAATTGGACTATCTACAGAGGTTCCTTACTAAAAGAATACAGGGCATGAATATCCTTTGCAGATCACCTCAAAGCCCTATCCCTGTACTCTATCTCTTACAGGATGTTGATGAGAGGATTTATACATAGTAAACCAACCAAAGAACCAAACACTAGAAATGTCCAAGAAGAACGTGGTCCGAAGCCAAAAAAGAATTTATTGGATAAAAACACCACAGAGAAATTGATTGACCTAGGTTTCGTCTTTACTATTTGATAAAATATGTGAATTGGAGATCAGAGAGCATTTTAAACAATATTCTAGGATTATACCTGTTAATTTGACTGATAATGAGGTAAAACTGATTAAGGAAATATTAAGTATTGATAATATTCGCATTATGAAGCCGGATAAAGGCAATGGGGTGGTTATTGTTGATAATAATGATTATGTGAACATTATGATGTCTATGTTACATGATGATGCATACACCCAAATTAGTATGAATGAAATTAATGTTGCTTTTAAGAAGTTGGACCTCATGTTGGAAGATATGTTATATCAAGGGGAAATAACGGAGAAAGAATTTGAATTTATGATTAATGCACATCCAGTGGTTAGTAATATATTTGGGATTCCAAAGATCCATAAAGGATTAGATAATGTTAAATTTAGACTCATTGTTTATGGAAAACGAAGTAAAACTTGTTTTATCAGTCAATTTCTTGATTTTCACATGAAACAAGGGTTAAAATGTTTTCCGTATATTTCTAAGGATTCTTGGGATTTTTTAGAGAAGGTTAAAAATATTAAGGTCAACGATAATATTGTTTTTTTTACTATAGATGTGTGTAATTTGTTTACTGTTATCCCACATGAAATAGATCTTACATGGTTACAACATCAGTTATGGTCTACGAGTATATATGAACAAGATCAGATTAATATGTTTATTAGATTGATGGAAGCAGTATTAATTAATAATTTTTTGTTTTTTGAAGGACATTATTTCAAGCAGTGTACTGGAGTGGCCATGGGGGCCGCATGTGCCCCCATATATGCAAATTACATTATGGCCTACTGGGAGCAACAGTATTTGTTCACCAGTGTGTATTTTGATAATATTAAGATGTATACACGATATCTGGACTATATTTTTATCGTCTGGGAGGGTGAAATGATGAGTTGACTAATTTTATTAGTTATATTAATAACACTGTTGAGTTCTTAAAATTCACACGAGTATAATTTTGATACTATTACTTATTTAGATGTTAAATTGACATTAGATAGGGCTTCCATGAACATCAAGTCTAGTATCTATAGGAAGGCTACCTTTTCCAATTCATATTTGCAATACAATAGTTGGCATCCTAATCACCAAAAAAGAGGAATAATAAAAGGCCAAATGGTCAGAGCTGCTTGGATGGTCAGTGATAATCAAGAATTTGTGGATGAGTTGAATTATATGATTGGACTGTTTGTGGATAGGGGATATCCAAAATATTTATGTATGGAATTATTTTTTGAAATCAAACATAAAAGGGATTTAGGTATGTATACACCTATTGTCGATAATCACAATGTAGTTCAGTATACCGTCAATTCTAAGGGTAAGGATTTGGTTGGAGAATCCCCTTTTATGTTTATTTCCACTTTTAATGGAGATTCAGAATGGTTAGTTAACATGATTAAAAAGAACTGGGGTATTTTACACCTTGATAATAATACTGGTATTGAGTGGGGTTCTAGTCCTAGATTTGTTTTTAAGAAAGACTGTGCATTTAAGGATATTTTTGAAAGGTGTTCTTACCCGAAGGCCTTGGTTACCAATAGAATTATTGGTAATTTTAAATGTGGGAGATGTTCCATATGTGCATACATTATGCCCACAGGTCATAATTTTAACATCAATAAATATAACATTCATGTTTTGGGTCATTTTGATTGTTTTTCCAAGAATGTAGTATATATGGAAAAATGCCACCAATGTTTGGCGTTTTATATAGGAAAAACGTAGAAGTTTTAGGGAATGGGTCAGAGAACATCTTTTAGATATTAAACATTTAAAATCTACCAATGCATTAGCTAGACATGTAGTCAGTAATCCTACACATGAATTCAGGTTTTGTGTGGTGCAACAAATTAAACATGATTTACAAGGGAAGACCTTGGATGTCCATCTTGATTTATGTGAACTTAGATGGCAGATTAAATTAGATGGCACACAAATATCCCGGTCTAAATGATTATTGTTCTATTAAACCATTATTAAGGCTGAAAAATATTACCGGGTAGTCTTTTTTGTGTGCCTTTGGGTTCATTATATACATACATTTTTCAGGTTTATAATTATTAAACGCAGTTTTATTGTTATTTGTTTTTTGTATATGTTAATTCATATTAAATATTTTTATGTAATTTATACAATATTTATTTATGATTGATGATGTAATTTTTAAAGTTAATCAATTAAATCTATTTTATTGGGGGGTGTGGCTTATGTTAGTATAAATAGGATGGTTTGGATACGTGCTGGCATTCTGAAGAAGTCTTTAGTAAAGACGAAACCTAGGTCAATCAATTTCTCTGTGGTGTTTTTCTCCAATAAATTCTTTTTTGGCTTCGGACCACGTTCTTCTTGGACATTTCTAGGATTTATACATACATAAGCACCAATAAATCTCCAAAATGCATCAGCAAACAGGAACATGAACTGGAACACCACTGATAGGACACAAAAGCTTCTTTTATTAATACACGTTCTGGTACCTCCGCTTCTTGCCTTCTATTGGAACATTTTAACATTACAAATGTGTCCCTATTTATATAACTCTTTTATCCAATTATTGAATTAATTTTGAAATAATTAAATGATTATCTTACTACTATGCCACACGGAGGATAATGCCACAATATGAACAAAACATGATTGATTTCAACAACTGGCTGTCTTTTGGATGTCGTTCTAAGGGGATCTAATATTTGTCAGCATGGGAAGACATGGCCAGCAGACCATGTTGCTTTGCCAAGGATAGAATGCACCTTTCTTTTCTAGGCTTTTGAATATTGGCTAAAACTTTATCCACTCCCACAGTGCCTTTTTTAGGCAATGCCAAATTGACAAACCTACTGACATAGCAAAATCAACTCAATTGAACCTCAAGGTGTTACTGCTCAATGCCAGGAGCCTAAATAAAAAATACCCTCAAACATAACTCCTCCAACTATACCTAAGGATTATGTACTGGCTGCACTCACTAAAGCCAAGAACACTACCTCAATGGGCCCTGATGACATCAAAGGATGCTTCCTGAATAGTTTAAAATACAACTTATCAGGACCCCCGGAGTCATTATTTTAACTATAGTCTTAAAACAGGCTTTGCGCCATATAAATGGAGCACTGTGACAGTCACCCCCTTCATAAGGAAGGACCTTCAAAAGTTCCTGGAAACTACACACCCAATAGTCTGACTAGTCTTATTTGCAAAGCCATGGAAAGAATTATCATGAGAATTATCAACAAGGACATAGGAGACCTCCATATACTGGATCATCCATCCCAGTTTGGCTTTGTCAAAGGAAGGTCATGCTTACTGAATCTGGTGGACTTATTTGAAGAGGTCACTAAGGTAATGGATGAGGGGAAAAGGGTGCATACTGCCTACCTAGGTCTGGCTAAGACATTTGATACAATATCCCACTTGAGCATTGTCAAGAAACTTACAGAACTAAATACAAATCTCTTTATAAGATGCTGGCTAGCTAGCTTGCTCACTGATAGGACACAAGAAGTTAGAATCAGTGAGGTTACTGCCACATAGAGGCTGGTCACCAGTAGAATCCCCCACTCCTCTTTGGTATCTACTTCTCAGATGTCAAAGTCAATGGTAAATGCCTCTGGCTAACTGAGTTTGAAGATAACAGCAAACTAGGAGCAGCCATTGAATACCCTAAAAATGAGAACACCCTGCAGGAAGGTCTAATACAGACAAACATTTGGTTCCAAAGCCATGTGTTAAAACTCAATACCAAGAAATGCCTTATAGTACCTTTTGGAAAGTCTGCCACCCCGGGAAACTACATCATCAATAAAACAACTTCAACAGTTGATTCACTTTTCAGGGATTTGGGAACTTATACAGGTAGTAACCTAGCGTTTGACCAACATGTGTTCAAGGTGGTAAGAAAATCCCTTTATGTTTCTCAACTTATAAATAAGGGCATAGCATCTATGTCCAGAGAGGTCATCATACCACTGCACGTGGCCCTCATAAGAACCATCATAGAGTATAATGTCCACTTCGGTATGCACCTGACCAGAGACACGCAGCAACTGGAATGTCCATAAAGTTCCTTACAGAAACAATGCAGGGAGTAAACACAGTGTCCTATACTGATCGCTTCAAAGCACTGTCTCTTTACTCAGTATCATACAGACTTCTGAGAGGTGATCTTCACCTGGCATACAAAACACCATGTTTTGATTAACCTTTTACACATCTGCAAAACAAAATAACATCAGAACTCCTAGATTAAAAGACTTACATTGTGCTTGTGACACAGAACATGTTGGAGAGACAGATATATTTCTCAGACAATTCTCATTCTGTGGAACAGGCTCCCTATTTGTGTGAAGCATCCTCTCTATTCCTATTTAAGTGCAGCCTGGACCAATGGACGGGTAATCAGAAATTTACCCCTGGTCTGGTTCTTATGTCTCTGATTGACAGAGACGGTCAGTAAATCATAAATCGAATACATGGGTCACATTTGCTCTGCACGGCTATGCCTATAAGGACCCTAGTGGTCATTTGGTCATTAGCCTAGTATGCAGCTATGAACCTATCAGTGATCAATGAAGAAAGCCTTTAGTAAACAGAATTTGAGAAAACAGGGGAAAAGAAATAAATGGGAGAAACCTTCGGGCAAATGGGGAAAGGAGCCATTTTAGGGCTTGATAGGGGAATGCAACGAAGATGACAGGAGGGTTTTGATGAGTAGATACTGGCTCATTGGATGTCTGAGGAGATTGCTGAAAAGTGGAGAAAAATAGAGACAGGAAGATGAGAAAGGTACATGGATGTTATTATTTTTAATACTTACAACACACAAAGTCAAAACACCTAAGAGATGTCAGACCCCACCTGAGTCATTGTTTTATTGCACATGCTATTTATAATCATCTGGTTTAAGTGTTTGCAAAAATATTAGCATGTGACTACATGATATATCTGTTCATAATAGCTTATCTATATAATCTGAAACAAGTAAGTGTTTGCAAAGCAGACCATACTTAATCCTGATATCACTTGTAATCAGATGTCTTTCATTCAATATTAACATATTCAAGCCTGTAACGCCTTTTTTGTTTACCTTCAGTTCACATCCACAGCTCCTTATGGCATCCAGACCTTTTTTTGAGTGTCGCTTCTTTAATTAAGTAACTTACCATCTAATTATAAGCCTTATTAGAAAGTGTGAGGAGTTAAATTAATCACTGTTTGTTGCTTATTATGCATATGTCCATATTTATGTTTTTATTTTCATACTTAAGAGCCCTCCATGATGTTGAGGGGCATGGTGTGATATGTTATGGTTGGAGACAGGACAAGTTATTCTTTGTGCCCTTTTGTATCACACTGTACCTGGCATATTGATAGTGGTTTGCTAGTAATTATGAAAATAAATATTTCCATATATAATAAAAGTTTCAATAAACAAGTGACTTACAAACTTTTGCAAGGAATCATGTGAAATCTCACATGTTGTTGAAGAAACTCTCTTTGAAGTTTGCACTGTATGTTGCACATTTTGAGTAATATCTAGTGTTAATTATTTTGATAATTAAGCATGTATTTCATATTTCTGTAAATATCTCAATACACAGGGACATTTCTTATTGCCATACAGGTTCATAGGTGTGTACTAGGCTAATGGCCCTGGAGCCTTTACAAGCCTACCCCATAGGATTGCCCTGGCATTGTGCCACCCAAACTTAGTTCCCAGTGCCTCTGTCGAGTAGAGCAACTGAAGTGATCCCCAGGGTGAATTTTCTATTTCCCATCCACTCATCAAGATTTCTCTTGAAGACGGCCGGTGAGGTGTTCTGCTTGACATGTATGGGAAGTCTATTCCTTACCATGGGCAGTCTCTGGGTTATGAACCTGTTCCTCCAGCATGTTCTGTTGAGTGTGGTAATGAGGTTGAGGTCTCTGGAGCATGTGGCGTAGAGGGATTGGGATTTATTTAGATGTAGCATTTCTAAAAGAGCTGGGTCAGACATGGCTTTGTAAGTCAAGCAGAGATCGCCTCTAAGTAGGTGATATGACACAGAGAATAGTTGGTGTTTTTTTAGTCTGTCCATATAGGACAAATGCTTAAGGCCTAGGATCCCTTTTGTGAGGTACTTTTGCAACCTTTCCAGTTGCAGGTGTTTATTGAGGTACATGCCAAATGGGGCATTGTACTCAATGATTGTCCTAATGAGGGAAGAGTAGAGGGAGACAATGGCCTCTTTCTTCCTGGATGCAAAACCCTTAGTAATGAGATGTGCCACATAGGACTTTCTGACCACAGTACGAATGTGGTGGCCAAAAGAGAGGTTTCTGTTAACCTGTGCTCCCAGATCTCTTATAACGCCTGCTGTGTTCAGTGGACTACCATCAATGTGGTAATTCATGGGAACCGGGATTTTCCCAAAGGGAAAAAAATGAAAGCTTATGTCTGGTTAACAAAATGTTCTAACAATATATGTCTAGGTTCCACTGTTTCCAAGATATAACAGTTTTGTTTGTGAAAGTTTAGCAAAAAATAAAATAATTCAGGTGGGCAAAAATATAATTTTGGGTTTGTGTGCGTTATGATATATTAAAGTATTTATGGAAAGACTTTGAATCCATTGACTATTATCACTGCAACTAATACTTCTTACTGGTAATATTGCTATTTGTACTGTTTTAATGCATTTTATTGTTCACAAAATTATTTACATTTGCTTATCTTGTGCTTTCTAAGTTTATTTTTCAGAAAATGCTCTTGAATGCAAGACATGTGTGGGCTGCTAGAGGTTTGACATTCCACACCACAGAGGTGCTAATGAGTTAAATGCTGGGCTGTCGTTTGTAATTCATTCATTTATTTTGCCAACTGATTTTTTTTTATCTTCAGACAAGTGAAACTGCCACCTTCTTGAAGCTGCCTCACCCTTTCTATCATACTTCAGAAACAGGTGTGGAAAGAGGTGTGGGATTCAGGTGGGTGGGCAGAATCATATGTAGTAAATTTGTAAGTGCAAAAATGTTATGCTGCAGCTGTGAAGGAGAGGTACGCAACTCCTGCTTTTTGTTGGGTTTGGTCTCCTTGCCAGATTGGGTGTGTGCTTGCTCACACTGCCATCCAGCTCTTATTAAATTATTGGTGAAATTATAGTAACTCTTAATGTGGAATGAATAGCACTGTCCTTATCCAACTTCTTTGTTTTTCCTCCCCTCACTAATATTCCATGTAGCTTTACCTACCTCTTACACTCAGGTCACATATTTAGGGTTGATATGAATGTACCTATTGTTTTAATTTCAGTAAAATGTACCTTTGATAACATGATATAGAACTATTTTATATATATATATATATATATATATATATATATATATATATATATATATATATATATATATATATATATATATATATATATATATATATATATATATATATATATAGCTGCAGTGGTGGTGCTGCGGTAGCATTGTCACCACACAGTAAGACATTGTCCTGTTTGATTCTCAGCTAGAGCGTCTTCTGTGTGGAGACATGCGTGAATGGGCGTACCTTCGTTGAAGGTTGTGCGTCAGGGCCGGCAACTCAGCACGTAAAACTCTACTGCCAATCATTAGCAGACCACAGTTCTGCTGTAGCGACCCCTAAAAGCCGAAAGACACACACACAAAAAAAAAATATATATATATACACACACACACACACACACACACACACACACACACACACGCACACACGCACGCACGCACACACACACACGGATCCCTATCACATGGTCAACAGGCCATACGATCGACTTTCATTTGGTCGACAGTTCATTTGGTCGACAAGCAGTTTTATGCCCCCCCCTAACTATATATATCAACTCCAGGGTTGCACAACATTGGGGAGGGGGGAAAATCTGCCTGTCGACCAAATGAACTGTCGACCAAATGAAAGTCGATCAAATGGTTGTCAACCATCTCAGGTAGACCCATATATACATACACACACATGCACACACAAAGGGGGTATGATTAAATTAGTCAATTGATGAAAAAGTCATCAGCTTTCATACTTATTTATTTATTTGACATTTGATTACTGGGAAAGTCAGACTAGACATAAATCCCATTTTCAGAAGAGGCTCAGGGAGAAAAGCTCCATAAGACATGATACAAAATGTATATTTATACAATAATGGCTCATTACTATTAAAAAATGAGCATGCTGATTGGACAGCCCAACCAGCATGCCCATTGTAAACAGACCATATACCAACGGAAACAAGTCCAGCTGCTGAAGTACCATTGAGTGGCCAGACTTTTCTATTGGCATATGTTATGGGGGACACACCCAGAATATGAGAACAATCAGGTACATTGTGCAATTTCTGCGGTACTAAAATAGAAACATAGCTGAGTTCACTCATAGTTTTGCTCTGTCCCTGTAAGTGTTTGTTTTAAACTTAAACTTCAAAAAAGGAACG
This sequence comes from Protopterus annectens, assembly GCF_019279795.1. Classification (NCBI taxonomy): domain Eukaryota; kingdom Metazoa; phylum Chordata; order Ceratodontiformes; family Protopteridae; genus Protopterus; species Protopterus annectens. The sequence goes on along the minus strand of NC_056748.1, from coordinate 153,204,479 downwards.
AAAGAAACAGCAGCAGAGAGCATGTGCAGCGCATCACACAGCGAAGACACTGCGGAAGAAGACAGAAGGGCCCTCAAACTATCGCAGCATGTAAAATGATAAGTAATCTCTTTCTTAGATAATATTATTCTGTAAAAGAAATAGTCCACTCCTCTTTGTGGTATATCTGGATTTACCCAAGGTTAGCTTTGTTTAATCACTTAGGCTTTGACCTTGAGATCAAACCACTCCAACCACGGATTACTGCTTCAGCATTTGACATGGTCATACGAAAACACTGATGAATAGATTAGCACACCTAGGTACTGATGTACTCTTGATAAGATGGAGAGCTGCATGGCTTACAAATAGGACATGGCAAGTATCATACACCAAATGGACAGGTGAAATCCTTGGTTACAGTCAGGGTGTCGCACAGGGCTCTGTCCTAGGCCCTTTACTTGTTTAGATTGTATCTAATAAAAATCATGGCCTCAAGTTAAATGCCAAAAAGTGCATAGTCATCCCCTTTGGAAAAAACAAAGTACCTACAAACTACCACATAGGTGGTAGTCCCCTAAATATGGATGATGTAATAAGAGATCTGGGGACCCAAGTAGACAGTAATCTCACCTTTGATAATCACATTGCCACAGTGGTTAGAAAATCCTTCTACGTGGCCCACCTAATCACAAAAGGGTTCTCATCCAGATCAAAAGAGGTCATTGTGCCCCTCTAGTCATCACTCATCAGACCCATCATAGAGTACAATGCCCCATTTGGGATGTACCTTACAAGACACCTGCAACAGCTGGAAAAACCACAGAAGTACCTCACCAAGAGGATCACTGGCCTCAAACAGATGCCCTATGCAGCTCGACTGAAGAAACTCCAGTTGTACTCAGTTGCATACCGCCTACTCAGAGGTAATCTCTGCCTGACATACAAGGCCATGTCCAGCCCAGAATTGATAGACATGCTCCACCTAAAGAAAACCTTATCCCCTCGAGCCACATGCTCTAGGGATCTAAACCTCACCACAACAATAAATAGGATGTGCTGGAGGGATAGATTCCTGTCCCAGAGACTTTCCATGCTTTGGAACAAGATCCCAATCTACATTAGGCAGAGTTCCTAGCTAACACTCTTCAAAAGAAATCTTGAAGAATGGATGGGAAACAGAAAGTTTACCTCGGGGATCACTTCAGTGGCTCTGCTGGACAGAGGCACAGGGAACTAATCTAAGGGGGCGGTGAAAGCCAACACATTCTGGCTAGGCTTATAAATGCCTTTGGGCAGATAGCCTAGTACCAACCTGTGAACCTATCTTTCAGACCTAACATTTTCATCTGAGATGTTCTATAGTCTACATACAGATAACCTGAAATTGGGTAAACTGATTACATGTTTTATAGATAAGGCATGTCTTCAAAAGAACTTAACTAAATTGACCATTTGGGCAAAGGAGAATAATATGCAGATAAATACATCAAAAACTAAGCATATGAGATTTGGGAAACATACATTTAAAGGTGAATGTTTAATACAGCACACAGTGATTGAAACTGTAGACTCATTTAAGGACCTGGGTATATGGGTAGATCCAGCTATGAGTTTTTCTAATCATATCAACCAGTTGGATAATGACAGTTACAGAACTATAGTTTGTATAAAAAGATTTATAAAGTCTAGGAAATCAAAAATAATGAAGCCATTGTTTGTTAGTGACATCAGACCCAAACTTGAGTATGGAGTAACAATATGGAAACCCTATAAGAAAACAAAGCATGAGTAAACTGGAAAGAGTACAGCAGAAATATACCAAGGGCATGCAAGGATGTGAAAATTTAAGTTATTATGAAAGACAAAAATATCTGAACTTGTACAGTGTCTCTTACATATATCTGAGAGTAGACCTTATTCAAGTATATAGGGCATTTAGAGACAACTACCTCTGCAAATGTTTGGGGTTATCAAAAAGTACTAGAGAACCATCAGATAACATATGTAGGAGATTCTATAGGAATGAGAAATGTACTAATTGGTTCTCTGACAGAGTAGCTGATGCATGGAACAGACTACCAAATTACATTAAAGCAAGTGCTAGTTTAGAAATTTTTAAGAACAGCCTGGACATTTATTATATGAACAAGTGTTATGGTATATTGGGATGCTAGAGGGGCATTAATGCCTGTGCTTGAAACATATGTATGTATGTATATGTATGTATGTAAATATATATATATATATATATATATATATATATATATATATATATATATATGTATCTATCTATCTTTATATATATATATATATATATATATATATATATATATATATATATATATATATTAAATATATAAGATCTTGGAAGCATACAAATAATAAAAGAAGTCACTACATGGGTCTAATTAAATTGGTGGAGTGGTGAAAAAGACACTGGCTTTCATTTCAGCTTAATTTGATCGACAGGAAAGCTAACTTACGTTGGTGCGAGATTCCATGGATGGGGAATATGCCCTTTCCCCAGTACTGTGTGATTTTGGAGTTGGAATATTTAATTAGCATGGAGAAACCCTCCTGCAAAAAGCATCGTTTTTAATTTACATGTTCCAAGGTTATATCTTACAACATACAAAATTCTTTAGTTAATTGTTTTCAATCTTCTTTTTTTCAACACTTTGGTTGTTGACTTACTGAAGTTTTAACTTCAGTAGCTTGATCTACATACACACACACACACACACACACACACACACACACACACACACACACACACTCACGCACACGCACACTCACACACACACACACACCTCAAAATACTGAAAACACAAAATACTGAATGATGGAATTTGTCCCTTCTCCACTGTTGTGAGAGCTTGAAGTTGGTATATACAATTTGGAGTTGGTATACATAATTAGCAGCTTGTGTGGTGGCACAGCTCCCCACATGAGGGGTGCAGGAGGCTTGCCCCTGCATTAAAAATATTTTCAGTACTTTGAGTTTTCAGTATTTTGAAATTTAGTCTTTTGGTTTTACAGTCATACATAGATACAGATAAATAGCTGGATATATATATTTCCATCCATCCATCCATCCAGAACCCCTTTTCTCATTTTTGCACATGAGGTTTAGGTGTCACTTGAAAAGTGACAATCAGCTAGAGCCAAGGTTTACACATGCAGGGCGGCTAGCCCTGCTACAATGCACACACATACATACAGGTGTATAACAATTGATTGAATCACCTAAAGATCAACAGCCTAAATACTGACAAAAAAAATCTGATAGGTTCATAGGTTCACAGGGAGGTACTAGGCTATTGGCCCAAGAGCCTACGTAAGCCTAGCCAACAAGTTTCCCTGGCTTACGCCACCCAAGAAATTTATTTTCCTGTGCCACTGTCGAGCAGAGGCACAGAAGTGATCCCCGGGGTGCATTTCCTATTTCCCATCCACTCATCAAGATTTTTCTTGAAGAGTGCTAATGACGAACTTTGCTTGACATAGATGGGTAGCCTCTTCCAGAGTATGGGAAGTCTCTGGGACAGGAATCTATCCCTCCAGTATGTCCTGTTTATTGTGGTAACAAGGTTTAGGTCCCTAGAGCGTGCAGCTCGGAGGGATTTTGATTTCTTTAGGTGTAGCATGTCCAACAGCTCTGTGTTTGACATAGCTTTATATGTTAGGCAGAGATCACCTCGGAGTAGGCGATATGCTATGGAATAAAGCTGGAGTTTTTTGAGGCGGTCACTGTAGGGCATTTATTTGAGGCCAGTAATCCTCTTTGTGAGGTACTTCCGTGGCCTTTCCAGCTGCTGCAGATGTCTTGTGAGGTACATTCCAAAAGGGGTGTTGTACTCTATAATGGGTCTAATGAGTGTCGAGTAGAGCGGAACAATGACCTCTTTTTTCCTGGATGAGAACCCTTTTATGATGAGGTGTGCCACGTAGAAGGACTTCCTGACTACTGTGGCGATGTGACTATCAAAAGAGAGACTACTGTCCACTTGGGTCCCAAGGTCTCTTATCACGCATTCGGTGTTAAGTAGATTGCTGCCTATGTGGTAGTTCATGGGTACAGAGTTTTTACCAAAGGGGATGACACTGCACTTTTTGGCATT
>NC_056748.1:153135376-153187876 GCF_019279795.1 Protopterus annectens | reverse complement strand
CTGCTATACAGCACAACTGGCAGTTACTGATGTGAGTACAAGTGCAAGATCCATTTAAAAAGACAGGTACATTTACACCTGCACAAGTGCAAGATCCATTTAAAAAGACAGGTACATTTACACCTGCACAAGTGCAAGATCCATTTAAAAAGACAGGTACATTTACACCTGCACAAGTGCAAGATCCATTTAAAAAGACAGGTACATTTACACCTGCACAAGTGCAAGATCCATTTAAAAAGACAGGTACATTTACACCTGCACTTAGAGGACCTGCACTTTTGATTTTTGTTTTTTTTTTATGTTTTTTGCCAAACCTTTTGGCTCTATGATGAGGGGCCACTAATCTGAGTGCACTGCCCAGTAAGACATATAACCTACCTGTAGCTCTGAAAGAGCAGATTCCTGCTTTCAGCTGGCTGAGATTTTGACTAAGACTACTGGCATTAACAGGACTGGTGATGCTAGTATGCTGATGTGATGCAGAAGGTGGCTTACTGTAGGGGACTGTTTCCGTGCCGGGTTTGTTGCTTGTTCTGCATCATGGCACTGCTGCATACTATGCTGGAATGCAGTGCTGTTCAGTTATGATGCTGTGGGCATGATTATAAGCTTCTGTTCTCATGTACATATTTTCACACTTCTGCTCTCTTAAGCATGCATGTTGGGTTGTGGCTTAATGCTGAATGTATGTGTAGAACTTTTGCACTGATGTCGGTGTCTCACCTACACCTGTGTGTGAAAGTTGTTTTGTCCCTTTAGACTATCAGCATGGACAAAGTGGGAACCCAACCATACCGGCTACAGCAGGAGACAACTTGAACTTTTTGGCACAGTGGAGTTAATCTGCATATTACCTACTGAGATTTACTATATTAACTGCACCATATGTAAAACATCTTCAATGATTTACCCTTCCTGTTATTTCTCCCTGCTTCAGATCATGATAATTCTAACAAGCCACAAACACATCAGCTGCAGCAACCTTTGCCCAGGCCATTGCTGCAGTGTGAACAGATGGGTGAAAAGGCTGAGGTTGCCACACATGGGGAATGGGGGTGGTTCCAGCCTCTGCCAGATAGACAGCATGACTCACTTTCCTTATGAAGCCCAGTTGTCACTGTTGCAAGAGGTTATCCACAGTGCAAAGGCATGTTGGGTATCCTCTGCCATGCTCCTCCTAGAATGCACTGCAGATGCACTTGACCAGTAGGTCCACACCATCAGGTAACTACAGTACAGTGTGACCCTGTCCCTAGTCAGTTGTGCCTACATCCACAACTCACCCCTTATTCATCATCTACTCATCCACATCTCCATTTGTATGTGCCCTCCTCTTTCTCCCCCTCTAAGGGAGTATATATCCTTCCTTATATCTCTGTACTGTTTAGCACTTGTTTTTGTGCCCCTATAAAGTGCACCACATTCCCCTACCTGCTTTACCTTTATATGCTTCCCTTCTCTGTGTATCTCTGTTTGCTATATTCCCTCACTTAAGCTAGCCTATGTTCACCTTTCCTCCCCCATTCATGGTATTCATAAGTATCATGTGACTAGACAACATTCCTCCCCCACTCATGGTGCTCATAAGTATCATGTGACTAGACACCATTCCTCCCCACTCATGGTGCTCATGAGTATCATGTGACTAGACACCTTTCCTCCCCACTCATGTTACTCATAAGTATCATGTGACCAGACACCTTTCCTCCCCACTCATGGTACTCATAAGTATCATGTGACTAGACACCTTTCCTCCCCACTCATGGTACTCATAAGTATCATGTGACCAGACACCATTCCTCCCCACTCATGGTGCTGATAAGTATCATGTGACTAGACACCTTTCCTCCCCACTCATGGTACTCATAAGTATCGTGACTAGACACCATTCCTCCCCACTCATGTTACTCATAAGCATAATGTGACTAGACCCCTTTCCTCCTCCATTCGTGGTACTCATAAGTATCATGTGACTAGACACTACTCCCCCATTGTACGCATAAGTATCATGTGACTAGACACCTCTCCTCCCCATTCATTGTACTCATATGTATTGAGGTGACTAGACACCGGAGAGCTCCGTATGTGATAACTATGCAACACTAGCAAACAGAAAGCTCCAGTAAAACTGACTTACGTTACCTGCTGCCAATTAACCTTCAGAGGTTCACCATAAACAGGGTATAGCTGCATAGTTGCTCTACAAACTATGTCTTACTCTAATGCAATGTGCTTGGTTTGTAGGTTTATAAGATTGCACCAATTTGCACATCAGAGCACAGCTAGATGTTTAGATGTGCAATCTGTCTCCATGTGAGTATTCACATGTGCTTTATACTGCAGTATATCACAGTAATCAGACTCAAGCCTTAGTCTGGCATGCAGCACATCTGTATGAACCCTGGCTGCAGTTTTTCACTCTCTTTATGCCTTCCCACACAGATCTGTGGCCTTTCTGTTCATTTAATGATGACTCAAACATCCTGATGGACTTTATACCAACTAAATACTGTGAACGAAAGGTGTGCAGTAAGACAAAGAAATTATTTCAACTGTGAGTCCTGCTAATAGAAAGAAAAGAATAATTCACAAGTGACAGGAAAGCCATAATACAAACGGCACTTTCCAGTAAAAACAGAAAAAAATATTGGCGTTTCTAACACAGTAAATAAAAATGATGACATTGTATGCTAAGCAACACATGAACATTTTCAAGTGACCAAAAATGTTATTATTAGTTATTGAGTTTCACATCAGTTATGCTGGAAGTGCTACTAGTTTTCAAAGAGGCACCATCATTTGTGTGTAACAGTAACAAGTAGAATACCTCACGTTCTACATAAAATGGTAAAACAGGAATCGGAAAAGGAATCTACACATCCAGCCTATTTACTTATTTATTTATATTTGTTTCACGGGGTAGTACACTGATGAATATTGACCAATTTCAGGTTCAGCCCAGGTGAAATACAAAACATTTCATAAACAAAAAAAAAACAGAATGTAACCAATAACAGAACAGTTCAGACTAATTACATAGAAAAACTGTGGATATACATTCTATTGAACAAGCACAGTGCAAAGTTCAATCAAGAGAAGTGTAATATATAGAATATATACATGAGTTTTTAAAGTGGGTCACACTCCAGGAAATACTGAAAGAGAACAGACTTGCAAATTAGATAGGTTAGGTGGTATGTCCTGTGTTGAAGCAGGTGCATTTGGCTTGGATGAAGAAGTTCTTTTTGACTTGCATTCTGAATTTGGAATAAGGGTTGATTTCCTTAATGTCGATGAAGAGAACTTGCCAAAATGTAGCTGCATGACAGGAAAAAGCATATGCAGTGCTGTAGAGTTTGGTTCTAGGGGTAATGAGAGTTGGTGTGACAGACCATGTGAAGTGCTATGGAGTTTGCTTCTAGGGGTAAATGAGAGATGTTGTGACAGACCATGTGAAGTGCTGTGGAGTTTGGTTCTAGGGGTAATTAGAGATGTTGTGACAGACCATGTGAAGTGCTGTGGAGTTTGGTTCTAGGGGTAATGAGAGTTGGTGTGACAGACCATGTGAAGTGCTGTGGAGTTTGGTTCTAGGGGTAATGAGAGTTGGTGTGACAGACCATGTGAAGTGCTATGGAGTTTGCTTCTAGAGGTAATGAGAGATGTTGTGACAGACCATGTGAAGTGCTGTGGAGTTTGGTTCTAGGGGTAATGAGAGTTGGTGTGACATACCATGTGAAGTGCTATGGAGTTTGGTTCTAGGGGTAATGAGAGTTGGTGTGACAGAGCATGTGCAGTGCTGTGGAGTTTGGTTCTATGGGTAATGAGAGTTGGTGTGACAGACCATGTGAAGTGCTGCGGAGTTTGGTTCTAGGGGTAATGAGAGTTGGTGTGACAGACCATGTGAAGTGCTATGGAGTTTGGTTCTAGGGGTAATGAGAGATGTTGTGACAGACCATGTGAAGTGCTGTGGAGTTTGGTTCTAGGGGTAATGAGAGTTGGTGTGACAGACCATATGAAGTGCTATAGAGTTTGGTTCTAGGGGTAATGAGAGTTGGTGTGACAGACCATGTGAAGTGCTATGGAGTTTGGTTCTAGGGGTAATGAGAGATGTTGTGACAGACCATGTGAAGTGCTGTGGAGTTTGGTTCTAGGGGTAATGAGAGTTGGTGTGACAGATCATGTGAAGTGTTATGGAGTTTGGTTCTAGGGATAATGAGAGCTGTTATGACAGACCATGTGAAGTGCTGTAGAGTTTGGTTCTAGGGGTAATGAGAGTTGGTGTGACAGACCATTTGAAATGCTATGGAGTTTGGTTCTAGGGGTAATGAGAGATGTTGTGACAGACCATGTGTAGTGCTGTGGAGTTTGGTTCTAGGGGTAATGAGAGGTGATGTATTAGAGCATGTGCAGTGGCGTGGAGTTTGGTTCTAGGGGTAATGAGAGTTGATGTGACAGAGCATGTGCAGTGCTGTGGAGTTTGGTTCTAGGGGTAATGAGAGTTGGTGTGACAGTCCATGTGAAGTGCTGTGGAGTTTGGCTCTAGGGGTAATGGGAGTTGGTGTGACAGACCATGTGAAGTGCTATGGAGTTTGGTTGTAGGGGTAATGAGAGATGTTGTGACAGACCATGTGAAGTGCTATGGAGTTTGGTTCTAGGGGTAATAAGAGTTGGTGTGACATACCATGTGAAGTGCTATGGAGTTTGGTTCTAGGGGTAATGAGAGCTGTTGTGACAGACCATGTGAAGTGCTATGGAGTTTGGTTCTAGGGGTAATGAGAGTTGGTGTGACAGACCATGTGAAGTGCTATGGAGTTTGGTTCTAGGGGTAATGAGAGATGTTGTGACAGACCATGTGAAGTGTTATGGAGTTTGGTTCTAGGGGTAATGAGAGTTGGTGTGACAGACCATGTGAAGTGCTATGGAGTTTCGTTCTAGGGGTAATGAACGATGTTGTGACAGTCCATGTGAAGTGCTGTGGAGTTTGGTTCTAGGGATAATGAGAGTTGGTGTGACAGACCATGAGAAGTGCTATGGAGTTTGGTTCTACGGGTAATGAGAGATGGTGTGACAGACCATGTGAAGTGCTGTGGTGTTTAGTTCTAAACGGGTAATGAGAATTGATGTCACAGCACTTGTGCAGTGCTGTGGGGTTTGGTTCTAGGGGTAATAATAGTTTATGTGACAAACTATGTACAGTGCCATAGGGTTTAGTTCTAGGGGTAAAGTGAGTTGGTGTGACAAAGCATCTGTAGTGCTGTGGAGTTTGGTTCCAGTGGTAATGAGAGTTGGTGTGACACAGCAAGTGCAATGCTGTGCAGTTTGGCTCTAAAGGTAATAAGAGTTGGTGTGACAGAGCATGTGCAGTGCTGTGGTGTTTGGTTCTAGGAGTAATGAGAGTTGGTGTGATAGACGATGTGTAGTGTTATGGAGTTTGGTTCTAGACTTAATTACGGTGTGGTACAGCATGTACAGACCTGTAGGATTTGGTTCTAGTGGTAATGAGAGTTGGTGTGACAGAGCATGTGCAGTGCTGTGGGGTTTGGTTCTAGAGGTAATGAAACTTGGTGTGACAGAGCATGTACAGTGCTGTGGAGATTGGTTCTAGGGGTAATGAGAGTTGTTGTGACAGAGGATGTGGTGTGATGTGTGGATTGGTTCTAGAGATAATGAGAGTTGGTGTGACAGACCACATGCAGTGCTGTGGAGTTTGGTTCTTGTGGTAATGATAGTTGGTGTGACACAGCATGTGCAGTGCTGTGGAGTTTGGATGTAGGGTAATGAGAATTGGTGTGACAAAGCATGTGCAGTGCCATGGAGTATGGTTCTAGGGGTAATGAGAGTTCATGTGAGACAGCATGTGGAATGCTGTGGAGTTTGATTCTAGGGATAATAAGAGTTAATGTGACAGAACATGTGCAGTGCTCTGGAATTTGGTTCTAGGGGTCATAAGAGTTGATGTCATAGAACATGTACAGTGTTGTGGAGTTTGGTTCTGCGGGTAATGAGAGTTGGTGTGACAAAGTGTGTGCAGTGCTGTGGGGTTTGGATATAGGGGTAATGAGAGTTGGGTTGACAGAGCATGTGTAGTGCTGTGGGGTTTGGTTTTAGGGGTAATGAGAGATGGTGTGACAGAGCATGTACAGTGCTGTGGGGTTTGGTTTTAGGAGTAATGAGAGTTGGTGTGATAGACCATGTGTAGTGTTGTGGAGTTTGGTTCTAGAGTTAATGATGGTGTGGTACAGCATGTACAGACCTCTAGGGTTTGGTTCTAGCGGTAATGAGAGTTGGTGTGACAGAGCATATGCAGTGGTGTAGGGTTTGGTTCTAGTGGTAATGAAAGTTGGTGCGACATGGCATTTGTAGTGCTGTGGAGTTTGGTTCTAGGAGTAATGAGAATTGGTGTGACACAGCATGTGCAATCCTCTGGGGTTTGGTTCTAAGGGTAATGAGAAATGGTGTGACACAGCATGTGCCGTGCTGTGCAGTTGGCACTAAAGGTAAAGACAGTTCTTGTGACAGAGCATGTGCAGTGTTGTGTGGTACGCTTCTAGGGATAATGAGAGTTGGTGTGACAGAGCATGTGCAGTGCTGTGGGGTTTGGTTCTAGAGATAACAAGAGTTGGTGTGACAGACCACATGCAGTACTGTGGAGTATGGTTCTAGGGGTAATGATAGTTGGTGTGACACAGCATGTGCAGTGCTGTGGAGTTTGGTTGTAGGGTAATGAGAGTTGGTGTGACAAAGCATGTGCAGTGCTGTGGAGTATGGTTATAGGGGTAAAAATAGTTGGTGTGAGGCAGCATGTGGAGTGCTGTGGAGTTTGATTCTAGGGATAATAAGAGTTAATGTGACAGAACATGTGCAGTGCTCTGGAATTTGGTTCTACGGGTCATGAGAGTTGGTGTCATAGAACATGTGCAGTGTTGCGGAGTTTGGTTGGTTCTAGGGGTAATGAGAGTTGGGTTGGCAGAGCATGTGCAGTGCTGTGGGGTTTGATTTTAGGGGTAATGAGAGTTGGGTTGGCAGAGCATGTGCAGTGCTGTGGGGTTTGATTTTAGGGGTAACGAGAGATGGTGTGACAAATCCTGTGGAGTATGGTTATAGGGGTAATGATAGTTGGTGTGACAGAGCTTGTGCAGCGCTGTGGGGTTTGGTTTTAGGGGTAATGAGAGTTGGTGTGATAGAGCATGTGCAGTGCTGTGGGGTTTGGGTTTTAGGGGTAATGAGAGTTGGAGTGCCAAAGCATGTGCAGTGCTGTGGGGTTTGGTTTTAGGGGTAATGAGAGTTGGTTTGACTGAGCATGTGCAGTGCTGTTGGGTTTGGTTCTATGGTTAATGAGAGTTGGTGTGACAAAGCCTGTGCAGTGCTGTGGGGTTTGGTTCTCAGGGTAATGAGAATTGGTGTGACAGAACATGTGCAGTGCTGTGGATTTTATTTCTAGGGGTAATGAGAGTTGGTGTGACAAAGCTTATGCAGTGCTGCAGAGTTTTGTTCTTTTCGTAATGAGAGTTGGTGTGATGCAATATGTGCAATGCTATGGGATTTGGTTCTTGGGGTAATGAGTTTTGGTGTGACAGAGCTTGTGAAGTGCTGTGGGGTTTGGTTCTACAGGTAATGAGAGTTGGTGTGACAGACCACGTGCAGTGCTTTGGGGTGTGGTTCTAGGAGAAATGAGTGTTGATGTGACAGAGCATTTAAAGTGCTTTGGAGTTTCAGTCTCAGAGTAATCTGAGTTTGTATTACAAAGCATATGCAGTGCTGTGCAGTTTGGTTCTACGGGTAATGAGAGTTGGTGTGATAGATGATGTTCATTAATGTGGGGTTTAGTTCAAGACACAATGCATGTGCAGTGCTGTGGAGCTTTTTTCTAGGGGTAATAACAGTGAGTGTGACAGAACATGTGCAGCGCTCTGGAATTTGGTTCTAGTAGTAATGAGAGTTGGTGTGACAGAGCATGTGCAGTGCTGTGCAGTTTAGTTGTAGGGGTCATGAGAGTTGTTGTGAGACAGCATATGCAATGCTATGGGGATTGGTCCTAGGTGTAATGAGAGTTGGGATGACAGAGCATGTGCAGTGCTGTGGAGTTTGTTTCTAGGGGTAATGAGAGTTGGTATAGCAGAGTTTGTGCAGTGCTGCAGAGTTTGGTTCTTTGCGTAATGAGAGTTTGTGTGACAAACCATGTGCAGTGCTGTGGAGTTTGGTTCTAGGGGTATTGCGAATTGGTATGACAAAACATGTGCAGTGCTGGGGATTTTGTTTCTATAGGTAATGAGTGTTGGTGTGATAGAGCAGGTGCAGTGCTGTGGAGTTTGGTTCTAGGGGTAACAAGAGTTGGCATGACAAAGCATGTGCAGTGCTGCGGAGTTTGGTTCTTTTTATAATGAGAGTTGGTGTGTCACAGTATGTGCAGTGCTGTAGGGTTTGGTTCTTGGAATAATGAGGGTTGGTGTGTCAGAGCTTATGCAGTGCTGTGGGATTTGTTTCTCAGGGTAATGAGAGTTGGTGTGACAGAGCATGTGAAGTGAATTGGGGTTTGGTTGTAGGTGTAATGAGAGTTGGTGTGAAAGAGCAAGTTCAGTGCTGCAGAGTTTGGTTCTAGGGTAATGAGAACTGGTGTGACAGAGCATGTGAAGTGCTGTGGAGTTTGGTTCTGGGATAATGAGAGCTGGTTTCACAGAGCATGTGTAGTGCTGTGAAGTTTGTTTCTAGGGGTAACGAGAGTTGACGTGACAAATCATGCGCAGTTCTGTGGAGTTTGGTTCTTTTCATAGTGAGAGTTGGTGTGACACAGTATGTGCAGTGCTATGGGGTTTGGTTCTTGGGGTATTGAGAGTTGTGACAGAGCTTGTGCAGTACTGTGGGGTTTCGTTCTAGGAATAATTAGAGTTGGTGTGACAGAGCATGTGTAGTGCTGTGCAGTTTGGCTCTAAGGGTAATAAGAGTTGGTGTGACAGAGTTTGTGCAGTTTGGCTCTAAAGGTAATGAGAGATGGTGTGATTGAGCATGAGCAGGGTTGTGGAGTTTAGTTCAAGGAGTTTGGTTCAAGGAGTAATGAGAGTTGGTGTGATAGACCATGTGTAGTGTTGTGGAGTTTGGTTCTAGAGGTAATGATGGTGTGCTACAGCATTTACAGACCTGTAGGGTTTGGTTCGAGGGGTAATGAGTGTTGGTGTGACAGAGCATGTGCAGTGGTGTAGGGTTTGGTTCTAGTGGTAATGAGAGTTGGTGCGACAAAGCATTTGTAGTGCTGTGGAGTTTGGTTCTGGGGTAATGAGCATTATTGTGACAGAGCATGTGCAATCCTCTGGGGTTTGGTTCTAGGGGTAATGAGAGATGGTGTGACAGAGCATGTGCCGTGCTGTGCAGTTAGCACTAGAGGTAAAGACAGTTCTTGTGACAGAGCATGTGCAGTGTTATGTGGTATGCTTCTAGGGATATGAGAGTTGGTGTGACAGAGCATGTGCAGTGCTGTGGGGTTTGGTTCTAGGGGTAATGAGACTTGGTGTGACAGAACACGTGCAGTGCTGTGGAGATTGGTTCTAGGGGTAATGAGAGTTGTTGTGACAGAGGATGTGGTGTGATGTTGGGCTTGGTTCTAGAGATAACGAGAGTTGGTGTGACAGACCACATGCAGTGCTGTGGAGTTTGGTTCTATAGGTAATGATAGTTGGTGTGACACAGCATGTGCAGTGCTGTGGAATCTTGTTGTAGGGTAATGAGAGGTGGTGTGACAAAGCATGTGCAGTGCTGTGGAGTACGGTTCTAGGGGTAATGAGAGTTGGTGCAAAACAGCATGTGGAGTGCTGTGGAATCTGGTTGTAGGGTAATGAGAGGTAATGTGACAAAGCATGTGCAGTGCTGTGGAGTATGGTTCTAGGGGTAATGAGAGTTGGTGTGAGACAGCATGTGGAGTGCTGTGGAGTTTGATTCTAGGGATAATAAGAGTTAATGTGACAGAACATGTGCAGTGCTCTGGAATTTGATTCTGGGGGTCATGAGAGTTGGTGTCACAGAACATGTGCAGTGTTGTGGAGTTTGGTTCTGCGGGTAATAAGAGTTGGTGTGACAAAGCGTGTGCAGTGCTGTGGGGTTTGGTTCTAGGGGTAATGAGAGTTGGGTTGACAGAGCATGTGCAGTGCTGTGGGGTCTGGTTTTAGGAGTAATGAGAGATGGTGTGACAGAGCATGTACAGTTCTGCGGGGTTTGGTTCTAGGGGTAATGTGAGATGGTGTGACAAATCCTGTGCAGTATGGTTATAGGGGTAATGATAGTTGGTTTGACAGAGCTTCTGCAGTGCTGTGGGGTTTGGTTTTAGGGGTAATGAAAGTTGGTGTGACAGTGCATGTGCAGTGCTGTGGGGTTTGGTTTTAGGGGTAATGAGAGTTGGCGTGACAAAGCATGTGCAGTGCTGTGGGGTTTGATTTTAGGGGTAATGAGAGTTGGTGTGACAAAGCCTGTGCAGTGCTGTGGGGTTTGGTTCTCAGGGTAATGAGAATTGGTGTGACAGAACACGGGCAGTGCTGTGGATTCTATTTCTATGGGTAATGAGAGTTTGTGTGACAAAGCATGTGCAGTGCTGTGGAGTTTGGTTTTAGTGGAAATGAGTGTTGGTGTGACTAGAGCATGTCCAGTGCTTTGGAGTTTCTTTCTCAGAGTAATGAGAGTTGGTGTGACACAGCATGTGCAATGCTGTGGAGTTTGGTTCTAGAGGTAAAGAGAGTTGGTATTACAAAGCATATGCTGTGCTGTGCAATGTGGTTCTATGGTAATGAGAGATGGTGTGACAGAGGATGTGCACTGATGTAGGGGTTGGTTGAAGACACAATGCATGTGCAGTGCTGTGGAGTTTTATTCTATGGGTAATAAAAGTGAGTGTGACAGAACATGTGCAGCGCTCTGGAATTTAGTTCTAGGGGTAATGAGTGTTGGTGCGACAGAGCATGTGCAGTGCTGTGCAGTTTAGTTGTAGGGGTCATGAGAGTGGTGTGAGACAGCATATGCAATGCTATGGGGATTGTTCCTATGTGTAATGAGAGTTGGGTTGACAGAGCATTGGTAGTGCTGTGGAGTTTGTTTCTAGGGGTAATGAGAGTTGGTGTGACAGAGCATGTGCAGTGGTGTGGAGTTTGGTTCTAGGGTAATGAGAGTTGGTGTGACAAGCCATGTGCAGTGCTGTGGAGTTTGGTTCTAGGGGTAATGAGAGTTGGTATGACAGTGCATGTGCTGTGCTGTGGAGTTTGGTTCTAGGGGTAACGAGATTTGGCGTGACAAAGCATGTGCAGTGCTACGTAATTTGGTTCTTTTCGCAATGAGAGTTGGTGTGACACATTATGTGCAGTGCTGTGGGGTTTGGTTCTTGGAATAATGAGAGTTGGTGTGACAGAGCTTAAGCAGTGCTGTGGGATTTGGTTCTCAGGGTAATGAGAGATGGTGTGACAGAGCATGTGCAGTGAAGTGGAGTTTGGTTGTAGGTGTAATGAGAGTTGGTGTGACATAGCACGTTCAGTGCTGCAGAGTTTGGTTCTAGGGTAATGAGAGTTAGTGTGACAGAACATGTACAATGCTCTAGAATTTGGTTCTAGGGGAAATGTCAATTGGTGTGACAGAGCATGTGCACTGCTGTGTGGTTTGGTTCTAGGGATAATGACAGCTGGTGTGACAGCGCATGTGCAGTGCTGTGGGGTTTGCTTCTAGGGATAATGAGAATTTATGTCATAGCACTTGTGCAGTGCTGTGGGGTTTGGTTCTAGGGGTAATGAGAGTTAGTGTGACACAGCATGTGCAATGTTGTTGTGTTTGATTCCGAGGGTAATGAGAGTTGGCATGACAGAGTAAGTGCAATGCTGTGCAGTTTGGCTCTAAAGGTAATCAGAGATGGTGTGATTGAGCATGAGCAGGGTTGTGGGGTTTAGTTCAAGGAGTTTGGTTCAAGGAGTAATGAGAGTTGGTGTGATAGACCATGTGTAGTGTTGTGGAGTTTGGTTCTAGAGGTAATGGTGGTGTGCTACAGCATGTACAGACCTGTAGGGTTTGGTTTGAGGGTTAATGAGTGTTGGTGTGACAGAGCATGTGCAGTGGTGTAGGGTTTGGTTCTAGTGGTAATGAGAGTTGGTGCAACAAAGCATTTGTAGTGCTGTGGAGTTTGGTTCTAGGGGTAATGAGAATTATTGTGACAGAGCATGTGCAATCCTCTGGGGTTTGGTTCTAGGGGTAATGAGAGATGGTGTGACAGAGCATGTGCCGTGCTGTGCAGTTAGCACTAGAGGTAAAGACAGTTCTTGTGACAGAGCATGTGCAGTGTTATGTGGTATGCTTCTAGGGATATGAGAGTTGGTGTGACAGAGCATGTGCAGTGCTGTGGAGATTGGTTCTAGGGGTAATGAGAGTTGTTGTGACAGAGGATGTGGTGTGATGTTGGGTTTGGTTCTAGACATAACGAGAGTTGGTGTGACAGACCACATGCAATGCTGTGGAGTTTGGTTCTATGGGTAATGATAGTTGGTGTGACACAGCATGTGCAGTGCTGTGGAATCTTGTTGTAGGGTAATGAGAGGTGGTGTGACAAAGCATGTGCAGTGCTGTGGAGTATGGTTCTAGGGGAATGAGAGTTGGTGTGAGACAGCATGTGGAGTGCTGTGGAGTTTGATTCTAGGCATAATAAGAGTTAATGTGACAGAACATGTGCAGTGCTCTGGAATTTGATTCTGGGGGTCATGAGAGTTGGTGTCACAGAACATGTGCAGTGTTGCGGAGTTTGGTTCTGCGTGTAATGAGAGTTGGTGTGACAAAGCGTGTGCAGTGCTGTGGGGTTTGGTTCTAGGGGTAATGAGAGATGGTGTGACAGAGCATGTACAGTGCTGCGGGGTTTGGTTCTAGGGATAATGTGAGATGGTGTGACAAATCCTGTACAGTATGGTTATAGGGGTAATGATAGTTGGTTTGACAGAGCTTCTGCAGTGCTGTGGGGTTTGGTTTTAGGGGTAATGAAAGTTGGTGTGACAGTGCATGTGCAGTGCTGTGGGGTTTGGTTTTAGGGGTAATGAGAGTTGGAGTGACAAAGCATGTGCAGTGATGTGGGGTTTGATTTTAGGGGTAATGAGAGTTGGTGTGACAAAGCCTGTGCAGTGCTGTGGAGTTTGGTTTTAGTGGAAATGAGTGTTGGTGTGACTAGAGCATGTCCAGTGCTTTGGAGTTTCTTTCTCAGAGTAATAAGAGTTGGTGTGACACAGCATGTGCAATGTTGTGGAGTTTGGTTCTAGAGGTAAAGAGAGTTGGTATTACAAAGCATATGCTGTGCTGTGCAATGTGGTTCTATGGGTAATGAGAGATGGTGTGACAGAGGATGTGCATTGATGTAGGGTTTGGTTGAAGACACAATGCATGTGCAGTGCTGTGGAGTTGGTGTGACAGAGCTTAAGCAGTGCTGTGGGATTTGGTTCTCAGGGTAATGAGAGTTGGTGTGACAGAGCATGTGCAGTGAAGTGGGGTTTGGTTGTAGGTGTAATGAGAGTTGGTGTGACATAGCATGTTCAGTGCTCTATAATTTGGTTCTAGGGGAAATGTCAATTGGTGTGACAGAGCATGTGCACTGCTTTGTGGTTTGGTTCTAGGGATAATGACAGTTGGTGTGACAGCGCATGTGCAGTGCTGTGGGGTTTGGTTCTACGAGAAATTAGAAAAAAGTGTGACACAGCATGTGCACTGCTGTGGAGTTTGGCTCTGGGATAATGAGAGCTGGTATGACAGAGCATGTGCAGTGATGTGGAGTTTGGTTCTGGGATAATGAGAGCTGGTGTGACCGAGCATGTGCAGTGCTGTGCAGTTTGGTTCTAGGGGTCATGAGTGTTGGTGTAACAGAGCATGTGCAGTGCTGTGGAGTTTGACTCTAGAGGTAAGGAGAGTTGGTGTAACAGCATATGCAGTGTTGTGGAGTTTGGTTCTTGGGGTAATGAGAGCTGGTGTGACAAAGTGTGTGCAGTGCTAAGGGGTTTTGGTTCTAGGGATAATGAGAATTGGTGTGACAGAGCAAGTGCAGTGCTGTGCAGTTTGGTTCTAGGGGTCATGAGAGTTGGTGTGACAGAGCATGTGCAGTGCTGTGGAGTTTGACTCTAGAGGTAAGGAGAGTTGGTGTAACATAGCATATGCAGTGTTGTGGAGTTTGGTTCTTGGGGTAATGAGAGCTGGTGTGACAAAGTGTGTGCAGTGCTAAGGGGTTTTGGTTCTAGGGATAATGAGAATTGGTGTGACAGAGCATGTGCAGTGCTGTGAAGTTTGTTTCTAGGGGTAAGGAGAATTGGTGTGACACTATGTGCAGTGCTGTGGGTTTTGGTTCTTGGGGTATTGGCAGTTGTTGTGACAGAGCCTGTGCAGTACTGCGGGATTTGGTTCTAGGGATAATTATAGTTTGTGTGACAGAGCATGTGTAGTGCTGTGGAGTTTGGTTGTAGGGGTAATGAGAGTTGGTGTGGTTTGTGAATTTCTTAAATTGTATTAATTTGTTAGTTTATATGTATCTATGAATAATGATATATATATACCTGTAGCTATAGATATAAATATAGATATGTCTGTCTCTATGTCTAAAATTCGAAATATAGTAGCACAGCAACTCAGGAACAGTTAGGATGGTAGAAAGCAGAGTAACTGCTCGTACGACAGGACAGTAAATTCCAAATGTATTTAATAAAAGATAATAATAAAATTCAACAGCAGTTTACAAGTTAAGCGCTTTCGACTGTTACCCAGTCTTCTTCAGAACAATGTCAATGAAGTTAATTGTTACATTTATATGCTGGTAGCAGTATGTTAATTGATTGATTAGTGAATGAAAGTCCGCCAAAATTTTTAAAGCCACAAGTACAACCTCTACAATGTAACCTATATCAATGTTAGCACAGCAAATGTATGTATAGCTGTAAGTAATAAAATACAGAACATCATGCAACATTTGTCTTCTAGAGAAGCACTTAATATGATCACACTACAATATTGGTTACTGAACTATGTTTACATATAAAAATTGTTGTAAAAAATTAAAATAATTTAAACAAGTAATAAAATCCATGAACAATATTGTATGTATTTCACTCTTTGTGAATGAATATGTGCAATAATCAATATCTGTAATCAGTACAAACATTAAAAACAGAGTATAATATTCATTCAAATTCAAAGGTAAGTGGTATAAAAAATTATTCCAAAACTAAAAAAGGTTTGATGCTAATAAAATCATTGAGACCCGGGAATCTCGTAGCATCTGTTAAAATCTGCCACTTACTCTCACTTAGACACAATCTCATTTTCCAGTCCCCACCAAAGGGTACTGTCTCTACCTGATCTATAATGGAGAATAAAAATTTATGATCATTACCCTTCTCCGAGATGTGTCTGTATAATGCGTTTTTGGAATCCTGTTTACCTATTTTGTAAATATGTTCGTAGATACGTCTGTTTAACTGTCTCTCTGTTTTTCCTATGTAATGTGCGTTGCATGTGGTGCATGTCGCCAGGTAGACTACCTGTTTGGATCTACAATTACCCTTCCTGCTGGTAATGGTGGTGTGGCATACGTCATTCAGTTTGATGGTTTTGTTCAAATTGATGTATTGGCATTGTTTACAATTGCCACATCTCACTGTACCTTTGCTGTTCTCATAAAATGACTTATTAGTGGCCCCTCTTTCTAAGAGCTTTTTCATATTGGGTGCTGTCCTATAAACAAATCTGGGTTTGGTCCCCAAGCTCTCTTCCATACCCATGGTCGTAAGGGTTTGCCAGTGCCTTTCTAAAATATCCTTGATAATGTAGCAATTTGGTGTGTACATAAGTATGCATACTCTACCTAAAGAATCAATATGTCCCCCCTTCCTCAAATCTGGAGTGTATTGACCTAATAGTGGTTTATAGATGTTACCCCATCCATCTTGTACATATCTGATTGTCTCATTAACCAAACTTTCAGGGTAGGCTCTGCTCAAGAACATTCCCTTGATGATGTCGAGTTCCTTCTCCAAGATGAGTTGGTTGGATGACATTCTTGCTGCACGGATGGTTTGTCCTTTGACCACATTTTTGAATACGTAAGGGGGATGGTTACTGCTGTAGTGTACATAGTCATTAGAGAATGTGGGTTTTCTGTATATACTTGAAGTAAATCCTTCGGTATCGTGACTTACCAACATGTCCAAAAATGAAATTTCCTTGCAACTGTATTGGTGGGTAAATTTTAAAAACTCCACAGTGTCATTTAGGTATAACATGAATTCTAATAATCTGTCTTCAGATGACTTCCATAAAATAAAGATGTCATCCAGACATCTCACATACAATTCGATGTCTTGAAAAAATGCACTCTTGAACACATGTTCATGTTCCCACTCCGCCATGACCAGGTTCGCAAATACCGTGACCGAGCATGTGCAGTGCTGTGCAGTTTGGTTCTAGGGGTCATGAGTGTTGGTGTAACAGAGCATGTGCAGTGCTGTGGAGTTTGGTTCTTGGGGTAATGAGAGCTGGTGTGACAAAGTGTGTGCAGTGCTAAGGGGTTTTGGTTCTAGGGATAATGAGAATTGGTGTGACAGAGCAAGTGCAGTGCTGTGCAGTTTGGTTCTAGGGGTCATGAGAGTTGGTGTGACAGAGCATGTGCAGTGCTGTGGAGTTTGACTCTAGAGGTAAGGAGAGTTGGTGTAACATAGCATATGCAGTGTTGTGGAGTTTGGTTCTTGGGGTAATGAGAGCTGGTGTGACAAAGTGTGTGCAGTGCTAAGGGGTTTTGGTTCTAGGGATAATGAGAATTGGTGTGACAGAGCATGCGCAGTGCTGTGAAGTTTGTTTCTAGGGGTAAGGAGAATTGGTGTGACACTATGTGCAGTGCTGTGGGTTTTGGTTCTTGGGGTATTGGCAGTTGTTGTGACAGAGCCTGTGCAGTACTGCAGGATTTGGTTCTAGGGATAATTATAGTTTGTGTGACAGAGCATGTGTAGTGCTGTGGAGTTTGGTTGTAGGGGTAATGAGAGTTGGTGTGGTTTGTGAATTTCTTAAATTGTATTAATTTGTTAGTTTATATGTATCTATGAATAATGATATATATACCTGTAGCTATAGATATAAATACAGATATGTCTGTCTCTATGTCTATATTTAGCTCTGCCAAGCAGAATTCCTCCCTAACCCAATTCAAATGCAACTTGGACAAAATTGGATGGGAAATTCATCCCTGGTTAGGCACCTATGACTCTAATACAAACAGGTAACCTGTAAATGGTTCATCCCCCAGGCCCATGCTTACACTTATCAGTGGTATCAGAACTTGTCAGAGATTTGGGATGCATGGCTAGACTTAAAAAGGCCCTTGTGGTTGTTAGCCTAGTAAACACCTATGAAACTATATTAACAGATAAAAAGATATAGATATAGATTTGTATGTATACGTCTATAGATATAGATATAGATGTAGATATATATATATATATATATATATATATATATATATACACACACACACACACACACACACACACACATACACATATATATGTATGCAGAGATGCACACACGTGTACTACATATATATAATCTACAGCTTTACTCTGTGGCCCACTGCTGAAAAGGAGACTCATTTCTAGTCAGATTTTCCCAGTAAATAAAAACAATAAATGTCTCTCTCTCTCTCTATATATATATATATATCTATCTATCTATCTATATATATATATATATATATATATATATATATATATATATATATATATATGTGTGTATATATTTAGAGACAGAGACTGATAAATACAGATATACATACATACATATATAGCTGTACAGATATGTGTGTTTATGCACATGTATACTACATGTATGTAGACCCGAGCTGAGCCTGCAGCTGATCATGTTGTGGTCAATATTCTACCCAGATAACCATAATGTAAATAAAATAAATATTTGTAACGTGTGAAACACATACACACACCCACGCACCGACATACCCACACACAGACTCACAGACTCACACACACACACACACACACACACACACACACACACACACACACACACACACACACACACACACACACACACAAACACACACACACATTTAATTCTAGAACAACCTTTTTAACATAAGTAAAACAAACTTTAATGATTTGTTGAACAATATAACAATAATGAAATAAGTTGGTAATGGTCTTTAAGAAATCAGCCTTCTAAATTAACTCCATGCTGCAAAAGTACATTCAGTTTGGTTATGCTTCCAGTATCAGAATTTAAAAATGCTGTATGTGTAGGACTATCTAAACTCTGATTTGCAATGACTAACGTGTGGAATGTAGACATCTTCAAAGAAAATCTTACAACTTCCTCCTTTTATGTGAGGCTCTGCAACATACAGTCTAAAACAAAGTAAAAGTAGAAACTTTGGGGCTTGCTTGATACTGACTGAACTTCACTTCCCATTTTTTTTTAAACAGCTTATGTGACATGTGCAGCTTATGTGACATGTGTCTGCACAATGTATTCAGAGAGAGTAGATGTACAGGACACTAGCTTAAATACTGCCAGCTCTGCTGGCATAGAGGGATAAAGCTCTGACTATGACCCAGGTAAAGCATGATTAGTTAACGACTTTGGTACATGCTAGAACTGGTGGGAGAAGAGCAAGGAATGATGGGGATTTGCCAGAATGGAGGGATGGTGACGACATGCCGATGGTGGCACGATACTTTTTCAAAGCCCTGGTTCACGCTCAAAGGGCCTGCTTTGGTGGAAGAGACAGAAGACCTGGGAGGCATTGTTGATCAAGGACACAGGAAAGGGACATTCCCAAGGTCATGCAGTATCCTTTTAGTCTCCTTAAAAGAAAGTCAGCAATTACAGAGAGATTTTGGCCCTACCTCTGCAAGCCAGCCCTCACTAGCAGCAGCAGTGGTTTCCCAGGCTCAATCATCTCCCATGGGAGACTTGTTCTTATTGGAGTGAGAGATGGTGACCCTAGCCTGGAAGAGTTTACTTGGTGAGCCAGAAAAATACTGCATGGGGATAGAGAGGGGGATGGCTGAATGGAAACCATGCTGCAGTGCAGCACCCCAAAACCACAATCAATATAACCCAAGGAAGAAAAAATAAAGCTTGAATATTAATCAGCAACATTACAAATTAACAGGGCATTTCCTTGTGTTAACACTTCAGGTTGAAGGGTGATTATCTAACATGAAAACATGGAAAAAGAACATGTCAAAGGGAATTAGTCTGGCAGGAATTAGTCAGTTACTCTTCGGATCAAATCTTGGCACCAGGAAAAGTTCCACTGGCATATGTTTGGGCTACCACTGTACCGCTGTAGCTCACAACAGATTGTTTACAGGAGAATCTACAGACATCCAGGGGATGAAAGCCGAAATATCAAACAGTGCAAAAGTTTTAAGATATACCCTGCCATATTCCAGAAGCTACAGTATTAGCACCAAAGTTGCTCTGTTGCTAAAACTACAATTTTAGGTCGTACGAACCAATAACTTACTTGCTGATATACTCTGCTGTCAGGACTTTTGCACAGGCTTTGCATTTAAAACATCCCAGGTGCCACTGTCGTTCAAGTGCCAACAATGCTTGTCCATTTTTAATGTCTCTTCCACAGCCAGCACAATCTAGATAAGGAATAATTAAATTAGTAAAACAGCAGTTCTACAACAGTTTCATTTATCTTTAACTGACACAACGTTTTCACATGTATCAGCTGCTTTGCTGAACCTCATTCAGTTTACTTAGCATTATTAATGATTGTTTTCTTTGTCAAGTGTGCATACACACAAACTTGCAGACAAAGACAGCGCACATGCCCAATAACACACACACACTCATGGACGGATGTGCGCACACGCACACACACGCACACACACACACACACACACACACACACACACACACACACACTCACACACACTCACACACACCGTTTTTATCACCACTAGTTAACATTGGTCCCTCACATTTTTATTAGCTCAGAAAGTAAGCAATGGCACATTTAGAAAAGAAGACAAAATGTTGTAATAGCAAACCTGCATAGCATTAGCCACATGACCTTTTGACACAAACCACCTACTACTATTACCCCTTACTACTAGTGGCATGTACACAAGTGGCCATTTGGGCTGCATGAGTGTAAACCAAGGGGTGAGGCTATAGAAAGAGAGACAACAGTGTCCTAATAATTATCCACCTGGCTGGAACAGACTAAGGAATACTATCCCATTAACTGTCCATAGTGCTAGAGACAGAGAGACAGAAAGGGAGGTAGAGATGAATCTGTAGCTCAGAAGATGAACTGGGTGAGATTGTCCATTTCTTTGTCTACATAATCAGGGAAAATAACCAATGTCATGTGGATTATTGTGTTAGGGACAGAGGAATGGATATCGCCTCACTGCTTATAAGACTGGAGATAAAGGGATGAAAAGACTCAAACTTATTATTCATAGGATTGGAACGCGATGACTAATGCCTGCAAACAGACAGACAGACAGACAATTTTATCTCACTTTAGCAACAGAGAGATGGACAACATCACTCAAGTTGTCTATGAGGCCTGATATGACAGTGGTGTTTATTGTTGTAATGATTACTTATAAGGTTGGTGAACACAGGCATGGATAAGGGCTAAATATCTGTAGGACTGGACACAGACAGCTGGAAGACATCTCTCAGTATATATACGGTGAGAGCTGAAGGAATGACCAATGTCACCCAGTGTGCTAAATGGCTTGAGGCAGAAGAATGACTTTTCCACTAATTATATCCAAGAAATAGATATAAACAGATTGACACAGTCACATTAGGTATCTACAAGGTTAGACAAAGAGGGATAATACATTTATTTAAGCTCAGTGTCTAGAAGTCAGGAAAGAGTGGGAGATTATCACTGCCATCTTCCTAACTACACAATTACAGGTAAACAAGGCTGTTATTTTGGGTGATTTTTTCTAATGCGAAATGAGGTATGGAAGTTATTCCTTTTCTTTTTTTTAATGTTTGTACATGTCAGGATGCACAATATAATGACAGTTGTGAACAGTGATTACAATTATGGTTAACACTTCTCCATCTCCATTAGTTTGTTTGTGTAATGTACATCTCTGCACAAACAATCGTTATCAAAGGCAACAGACAAAACCCCCCACCCCAAGGATGAAACTTCATTGTACTCACATTCTTCCCATTCTAGAATGAGTCCTCTTACAGAATACAAAACTCATAGAAACTGAATATGGAACTAGTAACACAAAAGGATCACTTGGCTACCTACTCTGGCCAGGTCCCTGTCTTCACCAGTAGTTCGTTTTCTTTTTCCCCCTCTTGTCATATGTATTCCTGAACTTTTTTTTTTTTTGACAATACTGTTTACCACAAAAGTTGCAATCATCTACTACCCTTTCAGTTACAGAATGATTCACTGTCTCTCCCCAAAACATCTACTGTCTTTCTAGTGCACTTTTTTGAAAGCACAACTCACTTCTACTGTTTAGGTTCACTCACACTACTATTTTGTCTCCACCACATTATTTCTTGAGGAGATTGGGTCTCTCTTTTTATAACTTTGGGTCAACAGAAATTGTCAGGGTGATGTGTGGAGATCATATTGTACAGACTGCATCTGATAAGGTTAGCAAAAATAAAATACAAGTTAGTCAGACATCTGTCACACTTAAAAGCAAAGCAAAACAAAACAAAATGCTTCAAGGAATTTTTTGTCATGGTTTTGGCATTGTTAATCTATACTATGCAGCATTACAAAATACACATGAAGGGGATAAAACTGTGCACTGAAAACCTGCAGCTGGATTACCCTTGCATGTATGGTTTACTTGCTTAACAGCCAGTTCCTCTAAGAGGGTATGGTACAGGGGGGCAGAGCTTAGCATTAATGCTTGACTGTACTTGTTTCTTGCTCCCCCACACATAGTCTGAAAAGGATGAAGTTGGTTTTGGAGAATAAACAAATTAATGAGTCCTCAAAGGCCAACTGGTCTGTTCTAACCAGATAGCTGGAACTTATTTTCCTTTTATTCATGTATGAGATGCAGTCTTCCACATGTCCGAAGAAGGCACCTTATACTATAAGAAGAGGAAAGGTACCTGCACTCTCTGTAATGTCTGAAGGGGCCAGGCCTCAGGATAAGTTATAATACAAGAAAAGCATGCACTCCACTTTGTTATCTGGTTCAGACGTATTAATCTGTTAGGAACAGACCCACCAATAAGTAAGTTAATACTCTGTCTTTGCAGTTACTGTCAAAGATTCTAACACAGTGTCATTTTTTGTCTCCTTTGACCATCACAGACTTCTCATCTTTCAGTAAATGGTGCTGTTCCGCTTCAAACTGACTGAGCACACTATTACATCAGTAACATGCTTTTACCTGTTCAGGTAATCAGTATGGTACTGCACAAGCAATGTCATGGGAAATTACTGAAATATGAAAGCAAATGCTACAAATGTAGTATGAAAGAAAAGCTGACAGGATAAATTCATGTGCATTTGGAAGTAGCTCTGATCAAGGAGACCTCCCAGAAAGTAGATGTTATGATGGTATCTCAGAGGTTTGAGTCCTTATAAGATGGAGGACTATGTGTTGGACATATATAACAGTAATCTGAGGCTGTGGAATATGCACTTATTGCATTTAAGTTCACAAAAATCAAAATGTACATTGCATTTGATCAAGTCTGATAGATGAAAGGGCTCATTCCTTTGAATGCACCTGAAAGCTTAAAGCTCGAAGAAGTACTTTGTGTTTTTCTTGCTTGATTTAGAGAATGTGTACATTCTACTCTGGTTAGCTGTCCACCTGCAAAATACTTACAGGAATACAAGAGTGGACAGCTGCACAAAAAGTGGCTTTTTCTCTAACGCTGGTTAAGGGAAAACAAAGTCACAACATTTTTGAGTAAGTGAATACTGATATATTACTAACAGATGTAATAACAAAGAATTTACCAAAATAGATATGAACTGGTCACCTTCTACAGCTTTTTCATTTTTTAAACTTCTGGTTCCAAAGAAAGGGAAGGGAACACTGCTATACCAAGTCACAGAAGAAAGGCCTGTAGATTTCTCAGGGTGAACACACACACTTTCTGCTGCAAACTCTAATCCATTTCTCCTGTGGCTGCTCCAGTGGAGTTTTTTCCACAACAATACAATACTCTGTGGATTTCTCTGCACCAGTCTAGATCTTTCCAAACAGTTTTCATAGATTGACTTACATGGTTATTTTCAGTTTCAGCATCCAAGATGATGGGTCCACATCGACAAATGCTTGTCAATGCAGTGTGGTACCTGTATCAAACAGTGCTTCACACCCATTTTATATTTTATTCCCAGGTGATGTAATAGTGAATGGAATGCATTTCTTTGAGGTAAGCTAAGCATTTGCTTTTGTGATTAGGCATCTGCCAGCTTGATGTCACTGTCATCTAATTATACCCAGGAATTAACTTTGTTTTGCTATACACCCATTTGTTCATAGCTTGAGTATGCAATAAGATGGACTGCAATCAGCAAGCATGCATTCTGTACTTTTGTACCAGCTTTGTGTCTATTTTAATCTGTGTACTTTGTTGGCTTTACGCAATGTTGATCTGGGGGAACGGTGGCTTGGTAGATACAGAGGCTATAACAGCATGTAGTCTGATGGCAAGTATTTTCATGTTGACTGACTGCAAACGTGGTCTAGTCACTTTGTTATATGCATGCTCATTCTGCAGGCACTGTGTGCTCGTTTTAGATGCCAGATCAGTAGTGTTATTCAGTTTAGTAACTACTTAGCAAATTCTCAGTCCCACGTCAGCAGAATATGCCAATACAATGTGCTTCTACGTGTCCCTTTTGTTTCTGGGGTGATGCAATGTTATTTTTGGCCAGGAAAATATGTCTGCTTAAGCAAACGACTTTCTGCAAATGTTCTATCTTACGACACTAAAGCTGTGATATTATTTCTGTGCGGTTAGTAAGAAGCTATTCTTTAACAGCAATGTGTGTTGGTATAGAGTATATAACCACTATATCTAATGGGATGTTACAATATAAGAATGATGCTATTACATTATCTGTTTTTTTCTTGACAGGAATAACTGGAGGTTTTTGCTTTGCATCATTTTCTCATTTGAAAAAACTCAGCAGATTGTTTTCATGGGTTATTGTGACCATGTTTTGCGAGTCTGAGTCTATGTGTAGTGGTAATTCTCTGGGGTTGCTGTTTGCACCTTTTAGGTTCTTTGCCGTGGTTCAGGCCTGCTTGTTAGATCAGAATTACACACTGTGTATTAACTAGCCATCAGTTCTCATTTTGGGTGGGGTTCTGCTTACTAATGCAGCCACTGTGTGGCAGTTAGTGTCGAGGGTTAAGACTCTAAGCTGTTAGTAAGTCACTTCCTGTAGTCCACAGTACAGCATTTGATTATTTCCAAGTCTATCACTTAACCAGGCATTAACCCCAGATTGCCACTGACAAGGGATACTTCTCTCAGGTGGGCTTACCTGGTCAACAGGTACATAAAATGTGTTTTACTTGATATGTAAATATAATAATTGCACAGGGGAGAGAGCTTTGCTTTCTGTAAATTAAATGCAGTGGGAACATTTTTGAGGTGCTAAGAACATCAGCAGTATCCAGCTAATGGCCTTAATTGCTGGGGGGGGGGGGTTCAATATGTGACTTTTATTACATGGAGTGTGAAAGACATCTGCTCATATCTCTCAACCTCTTAGATCAAGAAATCTGGACAAAGCCATAAGTAAAAAAGGCCCAAAACAGGGAAATTTTTAAATATTGCTCTTACAAACTTAGACAGTTGATCGAATAACGGGTTTTACACTAGCATGAATTTCTTTCAAGGGTATAAAGTCTGAAACTGAAATGTCTGACTTTATTTGTTAACTTAAATCTTCAGTTATTTGCCACTAATTTGCCAGAAAACCTCCATTTTGTGAAAAATAGACCAAAAATATGAGGCAAAAATCTGGACATTCTGAGGAAGTCTGTACAGTTGAGAGGTATGCAATCTCCTCACCTATGAAGACAACTGTCATTAAAAAGAGTGGAGCTAAAAGAGCTTTATTACAAGAATCAAAAGTAAAGCTAAAAATGCAGCGTGCGTGTTTACGCAAAGGATCAGAGTGCAACGGTAAGAGAGGGGGTTGTAGTTTGTATTCACAAATTGTCAAGGTGAAACCTAGCAGTGCCTGTAAAAACTAATACAGCTGGACGGTAGACTGAGATCAGAGCTAATGCAGCTGGGATACATTTCTATTCGGTAACTGTTACGGCTCCAGAACAGATGCACCATCTCCTTTGAAATAATTTCTTTGCACGTTATTACTCACTGGAATCAGCACAGAAGTAGGCTGATTATTGGGGATGATTTCAATGTAGTGTTTGATTTATGGCGGGATGACACACAGCTTGGAAGAAGGAGCTCATTGGGTTTGTGGTCTCGGGAAACAGTCCCGGACTAAATTAGGCCTACTGGACAGCTGGTCAGCACTGAATCCCCCCACTGAAAATGATGCATTCTTATTGGTACTATGGGTGTAGCCAGCAGAACTGACAAGTGGCTGATCTTGAGGCAGTTATATTCTACGGTTAGACCACCAGGCTAGTTGCCCAAAACAATGCGTATGAAATTCTCCAGGTGCAACTAACACTAGGTAACACTGCAATCCAAACTGTAGCTTGCCACAGATCCCCCACCATGCCCCAAGATTCTCACTACACCTTTCTAAACATACTGGAAAATATTAAGATGCAACCAAACACCCTAATACTGGGATTTCAACTACCCTGCCATTAACTGGGAAAACTACTTGTGTACCAACACCTTTGCCCAACGGTTCTTGGAATTTATAAATTTCAATGCCCTGGATCAACTAATCCATAGTCCCACCAGGGGCTCCAGTATCCTAGACCTGGTCATTACCAACATGGAAAATCGATGCTCCACACCTACGGTCACCCCCTCGTTGGTCAGGTCAGACCATAAGCTAATCACCCTTAACATCAACATCCCACCCCAACCCCCAGTAAGGAAACCTCCATACAAAACTTCTCCAAAGCCAACTTAATGCTACTCAAGTCGGAAGTGACAAACTTGATGACACCCATGCAGATGGGAACTGAAAGTTCGACTACTGAATCCTACACTAAGGCACTGTACGAGCACATCCACTCATGCATGAATCGTGCCATCCCATATAGAACCAAGATGCTCTCCTCCAAAAAAAGGAGTCCAATCTGGTGGTCCCCTGCCATAAACAAACTTTACAACAAAAGGAAAAACTGTTGCAGAAAAGAGGAAAATCCCAGAATGCAAAAAAACTCCCTTACCAGCCTCAATCAGAAGCTGAGATCCCTCGTAAAATCCTCCAAAGCTAGTTACGAAAATAAAATTGCCAAAGATTCCAAAGACAACCACAAGGCATCCTATAACTATGTCACAAATCTAAATGGCAATGCACAGATCTGCTCTGAGCTACAACAGAATGGTATATATGCAATATAGAATTGCAAAACCACATACTCTGTCAACAACTACTTATTACTCAAAAGATCCTATACCACCCTAACATCACTCCTATCCTCACTAATCTAATTACACCATATAAAAATCTAGCTACACTACGCTCTGTTAATAAGCTTCTAGTTTCCTCTATTAAATCCAACAACAAAGCCGGTGATTCACTTTTCTCAAACACTGCAGGTAAAAACTGGAATCTGTTTCCTTCTGAATTATCAACCCTTGCTTCGACTTCTCTATTTAAAAAACATCTTAAAGAACATCTCAAAACTCATTGGCTTTGTCCATGTGCTAACCCAGACTGATATCTTTTCCCTTCCTTTTTAACCCCTCTAACTTATGCCTCCAAATCTATCTATTACCCTTTTCTTCATAATATAACTTCTTTTTCTCTTAACTGAGTCTTGCTCATACCCTCTCGTGTGTGTAGTATATTGTTTAGTATAATTTCTTACTAAAGTTTTTATAGTTTATAATTTTTAAGTTTTCTTTGAACAATGTTGCCTCTGTATTTGCTTTATCATGTCATTTTATATTGTTAACTTTGTCACTGTTCATGCTTGGAGCTTTTCTCCCCGGGCCTCTACTGAAAATGGACATATATCCAGCTAGACTAGCCCAGTCAACAAATGTAAAATAAATAAATAAATAAAATTAAATATGCTGATCCCAAGGATATTTCCAATATTCTGGCAGATCGATTCAGTGCCAACTTCACCCCCTCTCACCCCCTAAATAGCCCATCTCAATACTGGAAGATTGCCAGATTCTGGTAATAACGGCCACACAGGTAGAAACTGCACTCTCCAGGGCTAAGAATACAGCATCCATGGGACCAGAAGACATCCCAGGCTGTGTACTACATGAACTACAAAATGAACTGGCACCTCACCTAAGTGTCACGTTTAATCATAGCCTCACCTCACGCTTCGTGTCCACTGAGTGGCGCACAGCTACATTTATCCCACTCAAGGAAGGATTCACCTTGGATCCCAGGAACTACCGCCCCATCAGTCTGACGAGCCTGATCTGCAAGGCCATGTAACGTATTATCATGGAACTTATAAACAAAGACATTGGCAACCTTCAAATACTGGACCCCAGCCAGTTTGGGTTCGTGAAGGGCCGATCTTGTCTCCTAAACCTGATACTTCTTCGAAGCAGTCTCCAGAGCTGTGGACGAGGATAAGGTGGTCCACACAGCCTATCTGGACCCTGCCAAGTCCTCTGACACCATCTCCCACTCTGGAGTCATAAATAAACTTACTAAGCTGGGCATTAATCCCTACGTCACTCGATGGGTTGCCAACTGGCTCACTGACAGAACCCACACTGTAAAAGTAGCCAACTCCAAATCCAGCTCCAGACAAGTGACAAGTGGAGTACCTCAGGGTTCAGTCATGGGACCGCTCTTGTTTGGCATTTACTTCTTTGAAGTACAGGCCAACACTAAGGGACTCTGGCTAACAAAGTTTGCAAATGATTGCAAACTGGGAGCCATTACTGAATCCCAAAATGATGTGGATACTCTACAAAAGGGCCTTACAGAAACAGATGCTTGGTGCCAGAGCCATGGACTCAAGCTCAATGCCAATAAATGTATAGTTATCCCCTTTGGGAAAGAACATGTACCCGTGAATTATCACATAGGAGGCAGTACACTAAACACCGAAAGTGTGATAAGAGACTTAGGGATACAGGTGGGCAGTGGTCTCACTTTTGATAGCCACATCGCCACAACAGTCAGGAAATCCTTCTATGTGGCACACCTCATCACTAAGGGCTTTTCATCCAGAAAAAAGGAGGTTATTGTCCCACTGTACTCATCCTCATTAGACCCATTATAGAATACAAAGCCCCATTTGGTATGTACCTCTCAAGACATCTGCAACAACTGGAAAGGCCACAGAAATACCTCACTAAAAGAATCACAGGCCTAAAGCAGATGCCCTACGCTGACCGCCTTAAAAAACTCCAGCTATACTCTGTCGCATATCGTCTACTCAGAGGTGCTCTCTGCTTAACATACAAGGCCATGTCAAACCCAGAGCTGTTGGACATGCTACACTTGAAATCCCAATCCCTCAGAGCCACATGCTCCAGGGATATAAACCTTGTCATCACAATAAACAAAACATGCTGGAGGGATAGGTTCCTGACCCAAAGACTCCCCAGACTCTGGAATAGACTGTCCATACATGCCAAGCAGAGTGCCTCTTTGGCCCTCTTCAAAAGGAACCTTGACGATTGGATGGGAGAAAGGAAATTCATCCCGGGGATCACGTCAGTTGCCCTGTTAGAGAGGGGTCCAGGGAAGTAAATAGTGTGGGAAGAAATAGGCAGGGAATTGTTATGGCTAGGCTTGTATAGGCCCTAGGAACGATAGCCTAGTACCAACCTATGAACCTATGTTAGTATCACAATGTCTTTATTCTTTCAAATGCTAACATGGTGAATGTTTGCTTTACCATTCTTACATCTAGTAATGCAGATGAAATGTTGCTATTAAAACTATAAAAATGGAATGGATATCAAAATATCATTCTGACAACCCTACAATAGCTCTAACAATGTTTTGCAGTGTCTTACTACCACAGGAAGACAGACTTTATCCTCTCAGACTGAGATGTATATCAGGTGAAGCGTTGCCACGGCTTTCTCAGGAACTCAAACAAAAATTAAGGACAAAGGCAAAGCACTGAGTGAATGGAAACCAATTCTGTAGACTGAGAAAAGCTTAATCTATTTAAGCATTTAACAACAGAGAGAAAGACACCTGCCAACACTGCCAAACGTCATACAAATCAATTTTAGAACAATATTAAGCAACTCAGTAGTGATATATATAATTTCCTAAAGCATCAACCAAATCCTGCCAAGCTAAGGTGAATTAAATGAAATTACAGATCTCATTTCTTCTCCACCACTAACAAGTACAACATAATGTAGTATCAACCCACTGTATGACTGCATCAATAGTGACCTTTACCCTGTCAAAAAGCTCCTTGGGGATGTATACAACTTTAATACACATTTTTACTACTTTCACTGTAAACGGCTACATACTGATCAGTCAATCGTAACAGAGTGCCTTACATATATTTAATCTAACAGTCACTACAGAACTCATACATTCTAGGTATCATTAATTTACTAAAACACTAACAAACGTTCCTCATATCCAGTCTGCAGGGAATTATAAACTTAGTGCAAATACTTACCCACTTGATAAAATTCTTGAAAAAATGGTTTGCAAGCAAATTCTACACTACATCGTGAATTATAAATTATGATATCTTTTCTGACAGTCGATATGGTTTTAGATACAAATACTGTACCACCTCAACAACTAACTTGACAGACCAAATATACCTTAATATGGACAAAGGAGATTTAACAGAAGCTATCTTTTCTGAGCCTCAAACATACATTTGAAAATGTGGATTATAGCTTGCTTCTAGAAAAAATTAACAAAACAATGTTTTTATAATTACTTCCTTGCTTTGTGATTGGACTTTTATCATTCAAGAAAATAATACACTTTCTGATATTAGTTGTTGTTATTGTTGTGTCTTTCAGCTTTTCCCGGTTAGGGGTCGCTACAGCTGAACTCCGGTCCGCTAATGATTGGCAGTTGCTTTTTACGTGCCGAGTTACCAGCCCTGACGCACAACCTTCAATGAAGGTACTCCCATTCACACGTCTCCACGCAGAAGACGCTCTAGCTGAGAACCGAACCGGACAGCGTCATACTGTGAGGCGACAACACTACTTTAAGACCATTCTTATTGTCATGGTTCATCACTGACCTGCCATTCAATTTCCCCAACCCAAAATATATTCTATCTGCAGATTACTTTTTTCTAAGGGCATGCACGGCCTGTATGCTATGCTTCCTGACCAGGTCAAAACACAACTGCTTTGGATCTTGACAGATTATATAAAATACACATAAATGTAATAGTATTAATGCATTATTTATCAATCTCACAAAAATGTTTTGAAGTCCTTGACCATCTTCTACTAAATGCTCTTAATGCCACAGGAATCAATCTTGACTTCCTTCCCTGGTTCAAAACCTTTCTAAAAACAGACATTTCAAAGTCAAAATAGGAAAAACTCTGCCAGAAAATACTAAATTACTCACAGGTGTCTCTCAAGGCTCCATGTTCTCTTTTTCATCTTTTTTAAAAAATTGCTTTGCAACTTTCTTAATTTCCTCTCTTATTCTTTATGGTCATTTACCACTCCAGTCACTCACTGTATTATCCAAAATCACCATCAGCACAACTGACCCTTCTCTGTCAGTGCCATACCAACATAATGCAATACTCGTTTTTTCTAAAACCAAAAGAATGCTGTTTGACACTTCAGCAACTTTCAAAAATTCTATCAAACCTCCCCATTTCTGACCTAAATAACTCCATCACTGAAACTGCCACCTCTGCCAAGTATCTGGGTCTGTGGCTAGGCCCAGCCCTGAAGGTTCACTACCATACAGGGAAAAAAACAAGGCAAAAAAGTAACTCCAGAAAAATGTAATGCCCCAACTAAGGTGTGACCTTCTCATATTAGCTGCAGCCCCCATAAAAATGCCAACACTGCCCACCTACAACAGCTAGCTAAATGCACTTGTTTTCCTACTGGGGGCATCACCTTATTTGCCCCTCACCATCCTCTCTACATAATTCTCATTGTCACATCTGTATCTTACAGTTCTTTACTAACTGTAAAACACTTGCTCACTAGTTTCTCTGCTGTTAATCTCAGTGTTTGTAAAACACATAGTTTGTTAACTTCTTTATTTACCAACTCTCTTTTCATACCGTGTTTCATCACTTTTAAGTTAGTCATGTGTAAACACTTGTGAATGCTGTTCACTTGGGTTGTGCCTGTAAATGGTCAGTGCTTAATCAGTGCTCTACAACAGTAAACAAAAATAAATGAATAAATGTATTAATTAATTAATTAACCCCAGCCCTGCAAAGTGACTTCAGTACAGTATGAATTAGGTCTGCAGCAACAAACTTTCCATAAACACTCAGATATCTACTGTTAGGTTGTTTAGGACCCACAAAAATCTTGCCAGTGGCAATACATTATCAATTACAGATCCTGAAAATACAATAATTCCACTTAATAGCCATCAGAAACACCTGGGCATAACACTGGACCAAGCACATTTTGTGCAAAATGTTTCACTTACTGATCATGGAGGCAAGGTGTGAAATTGCATTAGACGCTCTTCTGCCCGGAATATGCTCTTTCAATTATAGCATTACAGTTACCACGTAATGCAAGCTGCTTGCAAACTGCAGAGAGTATGATATTAAAGTCCATCCACCTAACCCTCACCAGGACATGTCACAGTGTCACCATGCAAACGCTAAATGTGTACCTTTGGAAGATAGAGCCAACTAAGTGCTTGGTACTTTAATGTTGAAACTCTAAACTGATATTGTCCATCACTTAGAAACAAGTAAGCAATAATTCCCAATAGGGTGGGAAATAACAGTCCTCCCAGAGGTGTTATAAGGTATCATGTCCACAGTGGAGGACATAATAGGGTTTAGTGCTTAGATAACAGGCTATTTGTAGAGGGGCTTCTTAAGTGTTTCTTAACATGTGCGTGTTTTGTGTGTGTGTGTGTGTGTGTGTGTGTGTGTGTGTGTGTGTGTGTGAGTGATATATACATATATATAAAATATATTTTTGATGTAAAGTAGTTCCTCTGCCTAATGTTTAAAATTCCTATAGGACATGTGTACAAACACATATGCACACATACAAACACATGCATTAACTATACCTAGCACTTTGACTGCACATTATTTATTTTGGTCATTTTTTGTCATCAAAGGATTAGAATACACACACACACACACACACACACACACACACACACATGCATTTTTCCCTATGGCAAACTTGTCTTTCTTTTGTTTTACTTACTTTTTAGTTACTCTCACTGAACAGTCATACCTTGCTTACCAAGGATAAAAGAAGATGGTAGCGGTTTCCTTTTTTGGCAATGCTTCACAACGTTTTGTTATGCTGCCATGAAGCCTAGCCTTACACTGCCATCGTAGTCTTTAGCCCTTGCAAGGCCTGAAACCACTTCAAAAACTTGCAGGTATTTTGTTATATGATCTATAGAGGAATCTATATTTCCAATTGTCAGCCATGACATCATCTGCAAAAAGTTGTATTTTAGAAATGTAGCTTGGGCAAACAGAAAATCTCCTTATATTAGAATTTGCTCTTATGAAGTTAGCTAGAGGTTCTACTGATAGGGCAAATAACAAGGGGTAAAGTGGGCAGGCTTGTTTAGTGCCTTTTAGGATGTTGAGCGGACCTAATAAAAAAGCACCAATTTTGACTTATGATATTGAGTTAACATATAGTCTGTTAATTATATCGATAAAGTCAGTGGAGAAGTTATATACTTCTAATACTTTAAATAAATAGGACCAATTTATAGAGTTAAAAGCCTTGTTTAAGTCTAGGCTAATAATTGATCGTTCTTTTGTTTCCTATTAACATAATGTACTAAGGAAATGAGCCTGATAACATTGTCTTGTACTCTTCTATTTAGGATGAAGTTATCTTTTGGGATGTTGTTATTAATATTTGGATTTGTGTTATTTATTATTTTGTGATGTTTTCTGAAGGTCTCAAGAATTTCTTCTAAATCCGTTACAATTTTAGTTTTATTTTAGTTTCATCAACAATCTCCCTTATACGTTTAACATCGGTTAAGTTTTTTTGATTTCACAGCTAATCTATGCATGCTTTTTGGGTTAGAGTAAGTATGTTTAACATCGGTTAAGTTTTTTTGGTTTCTCAGCTAATCTATGCATGCTTTTTGGGTTCGAGTAAGGCTGTAATTTGATTCTTTCTAAATTTACTGCCACTTTGTGATTTAAGAAATTCCATGTAATCAAGGTTTTAATTGTTTCAATTCTGTGTTTGCTTATGTCTTTATTATTTAGATTTCTTTTTAGTTAATCAGTTTTTGATTGTATTCTTGATAGTGTACTATCCCACTCCTTTGGTTTGTTTAGGTAGCAGGGTTTTGATTTTACCAAAAATGTAAGATTTCAGTGTAACCCAAACAATAACTTTAGAAGTACTAACATTGTCATTTATGTCTAGAAATATTTTAATTTCTTTCATTCCATTCCTTAAACCCGGTTATCTTAACAATGTATGCTGCTATTCTTTGCCAATATACTAGATGACTAGATTTCATGTGGGTTTTAAAGAAAATAGTGTTGTGGTCGGACATTGGACAGGAGCTAATGAAAACTTCCTGAATTTTTGAGAATAAATAATCTGTAACCAAAACCTTTTCAATGGTAGTTTGTGTAACAAATCTGTATGAGTAATGTGTGTATTTTAGGGATTTTGGTTCTATTTTTTCATAAATACCTCTTATATTTGAATTATCGATGAAGTTGTTTTAGCAGGTACAGATATGTTAAACTTATCACATTTAGTAGTGTCACTTCTGGAGAGAATACAGTTAAAATCACCTGCATAAATTATTTCTCCCTTAGATTTGATTGCAAGTAAGTCAAGATATTTATTCGCTGTTGCAGCACCGACACCGGGTATCCAATAAGTTTTGGCTAATGTGACCATTTTTTTTATTTATTTCTGGAATAATTACGCAGAACATGCCATTTTTGTCTGAATACGTGTCAGTTATTTTAGGTACTGGTAGTATTTTCCTCCACAATATCATGGTGCCTCTTTTTTTGGTCCAAAATAAAATTCTGCAAGTATAGAGTAGCCATTAGAAGGCATCCTATTCACATTTTATTCTATTATATGAGTTTCTTGCAAGAATGCAATATCTGCTTTCTTAGTTTTCAAATATTTGGTTAAGCTTCCTCTCTTTATAGGATTGTTGAGTCCATTTACATTTAAGGACAAACATTTATATGAAAACATTCCTATAGATTGTGTTAAATAGTAAAGATTCTGTTATGAACATAACATGACCACTGAGTATAACTGTAAAATATTTAAAACTATTTACGTCTAAACATAAAATATTTAATTCCTGGTTTAATAAGAAGTTCCTCAAAACCACGTTCGTCCATCCTAAGAACAGTAATCTACGTCCGTTCTGTGCTAGTGCCATTACAATAACTGTATAGAATGTAATAAGACGTGAGAAAAATAAAAGGCCACTCCTTAGAATTGTTACTGATTTGAGTAGTGAAATATCAAAGTGTGTGAAATTAAAGTTAGTATGTTATTTGTGATAATTATGTATATTAGAAGTAATTATCTTTGTACAACCAAATCAGAGAGTAATTTTAAAACAAAAGGCCTAGTTTATTGTTAGCAGAGTAGGAAAATAGTAATGTCTTTAGGTAGCTTATGTTTAGCTATGAGTCTAAAAAGTTTCCAGATAGAGTTAATAAAAAAACATGGAACTATCAACAATTTTACGTAAAAGCTATTAAGATTTAAACTAGAGAGCACAATAGCTATCCAAAAACTAGTAAGTAACTCTCTCTGTAAATTAATAAGAACAGGTATTGCAAGTCCTGCAATAACAAATGAAGACATCAGTAATATCTGACTTCTGTACATATTATGTTAGGGACAACTATAAACATGTACATGTATAAATGGTACAGACAGCACAGTAATATGACTAATATCTGACTTCTGTACATATTATGCTGGGGACAACTATAAACATGCACATGTATAAATGGCACAGACAACACAGTAATATGACTAATATCTGACTTCTGTACATATTATGTTAGGGACAACTATAAACATGCACATGTATAAATGGCACAGACAACACAGTAATATGACTAATATCTGACTTCTGTACATATTATGTTAGGGACAACTATAAACATGCACATGTATAAATGGCACAGACAACACAGTAATATGACTAATATCTGACTTCTGTACATATTATGTTAGGGACAACTATAAACATGCACATGTATAAATGACAGACAACACAGTAATATGACTAATATCTGACGTCTGTACATATTATGCTGGGGACAACTATAAACATGCACATGTATAAATGGCACAGACAACACAGTAATATGACTAATATCTGACTTCTGTACATATTATTTTAGGGACAACTATAAACATGCACATGTATAAATGGCACAGACAACACAGTAATATGACTAATATCTGACTTCTGTACATATTATGCTGGGGACAACTATAAACATGCACATGTATAAATGGCACAGACAACACAGTAATATGACTAATATCTGACTTCTGTACATATAATGCTAGGGACAACTATAAACATGCACATGTATAAATGGCACAGACAACACAGTAATATGACTAATATCTGACTTCTGTACATATTATGTTAGGGACAACTATAAACATGCACATGTATAAATGGCACAGACAACACAGTAATATGACTAATATCTGACTTCTGTACATATTATGTTAGGGACAACTATAAACATGCACATGTATAAATGGCACAGACAACACAGTAATATGACTAATATCTGACTTCTGTACATATTATGTTAGGGACAACTATAAACATGCACATGTATACATGGCACAGACAACACAGTAATATGACTAATATCTGACTTCTGTACATATTATGTTAGGGACAACTATAAACATGCACATGTATAAATGGCACAGACAACACAGTAATATGAATAATATCTGACTTCTGTACAAATTATGTTAGGGACAACTATAAACATGCACATGTATAAATGGCACAGACAACACAGAAATATGACTAATATCTGACTTCTGTACATATTATGTTAGGGACAACTATAAACATGCACATGTATAAATGGCACAGACAACACAGAAATATGACTAATATCTGACTTCTGTACATATTATGTTAGGGACAACTATAAACATGCACATGTATAAATGGCACAGACAACACAGTAATATGACTAATATCTGACTTCTGTACATATTATGTTAGGGACAAAGTACAGTTTTGTACCTACCATAAATGTAGATGTTCGAGTGCTAATACAGCTGCAGTAATCACATATGGGTTCTCTGCCGTCAGGCGGGTCCTCGGTCGGCCGAATTCCAAGTCTTGGTCCGGCGTCGGTTGTCGTCGCTTCTTTCTTGACATCAGTGCAACAGGGGTATATAAGACACAGCCGACGCCATATTCTTCAGTCTTTCTTGCCCCAGATGTCAGGTGCCCCCAGAAGGAAGGCAATACATAAATTATATATATAAATATATTCAAGAAATGCAATGTAATCAAAAAACAGTAGTTGCAAGCAAATACACCATAGGAGGATAACCCAAATTAGGTTGTAAGAGGAGGTGTTAGCCACTAGTCCTTTACCAAGAGGGGAAGGAGTGAGGGAAACCTGTACTGCAGCTGTATTAGCACTCGAACATCTACATTTATGGTAGGTACAAAACTGTACTATGTTCTTCGTGCATACAGCTGCAGTAATCACATATGGGTAGAATCCCAAAGCTACGCACAGGGTGGAAGGCACTAGGTGGAACTGGGATGAGCCAGAATGCCCTGCAACACAGCAGTGGCAAAGCCTGCTCTAGTTTTGGAATATAAAGGCAGGTGGTAGTGTTTTGTGAAGGTATGTACAGAACTCCAAGTGGCAGCCTCTAAAATATCTTTGGTAGGAACTCCTCTAAGGAAGGCTGCAGAGGTAGCTGTGGCCCTGGTGGAGTGGGATCTGATGCCAGTAGGGACAGATTTCCCATGATAGGAGTAACAAAACCATATGCAGTGGCCTATCCATTTTGAAATTGTCTGTTTGGTAATAGGCTTCCCTTGAGCTCCTACAGCATAGGACACAAAAAGTTGTTCTGATTTCCTGAAAGGCTTTGTTCTGTCCAAATAATAACGTAGCTGTCTATGGATGTCTAAGGAGTGTAGCAGCCTTTCCCCTTTGTTTTGAGGATTGGGGTAAAAGGTAGGTAAGTGTATGGCTTGATTTAATGCTACCCTGGATACCACTTTAGGCATAAATGACGGGTTGGTTTGAAGGGTAACCCTGTCCTGATGGAAGA
The DNA here is from genome assembly GCF_019279795.1 of Protopterus annectens. Lineage (NCBI taxonomy): Eukaryota > Metazoa > Chordata > Ceratodontiformes > Protopteridae > Protopterus > Protopterus annectens. Next base: position 153,150,241 of record NC_056748.1, on the reverse strand, counting down.
TGAGAAAGGGATGCACAGCCATGAGGGCTTGTAGTTCTGAAACCCTATGAGCTGAGGTTATGGCCAAAAGGAAAGCTGTTTTCCAGGACAAATATTGCAAATCTGTTGAGGCAGCTGGTTCAAAGGGAGGCAATGTTAATTTTTCTAGAATGTAATTAAGATCCCAGGCTGGCACTGGTTGTTTTCTTGGTGGTCTTATATTCTTAGCCCCTCTGAGAAACTGTCTTAAGAGTGGGTGAGAGAATAACGGTGGATCCGTGTTGAATTCTGCAGAAATGGCTGAGGCATGGATTTTTATGGAGGAAAAAGAAAGTCCACTGTTCAGCAGCTCAGCTAGATACTGTAACACCTGAGGCAAATTCAGTTTCCTAGGGTCCTGGCCTTTTTTCTCATTCCAAGAGCAAAACCGTTTCCATTTTGTGGAGTAAGCCTTTCTAGTAGATGGCCTTCTGGCCTCCAAAATGACATCCTGCACCTCTTTGGGGAGTAGGGTCTGTTGTGGTGTTAAGGAATTTTCCATGCAGCGAGATTGAGGGTTTTCAGCTGACTGTGAAGAGTTTTGTAGCTGTGCTGAGTCAGCAGAAGAGGCATTAGAGGTAGGGGCCAGGGAGGAGTATGTGTTAGGCTCCTCAGGAGTGGGTACCAGTGCTGTCTTGGCCAGTCTGGAGCAATCAGTATCATCTTCGGTATGTCTGCTCTTGCTTTCAAGAGCATCTTGGGCAGAAGAGGCAGAGGTGGGAAAGCGTAAACTGTCCATGCTGTCCAACTGAATGAAAGGGCGTCCACTCTCCAGGCCTTTGGATGAAAGGTCCTTGAACAAAACTTTTCCAATTGATGATTCCTGTGGGAGGCGAAGAGATCTATGTCTGGCCTCCCCCACGCTTGGATTATCCTTGTAAACACTTGAGGATGCAACTTCCATTCATGTGGATCTGTCATATTTCTGCTTAGATTGTCTGCCAGCGTGTTCTCCAAACCTGGTAAGTACTGTGCTTGAAGCTCGATTTGCCATTCCAGAGCCAAGTTTCAAAGTGTCATGGCTAGTCTGCACAGGGGGTATGAATGTGTTCCTCCTTGTTTGTTTATGTACCACATTACTGTGGTGTTGTCTGTTCTTATCAATAATTGTCCTGGATGCAGGAGGTCCTTGAATGCTGTAATTGCATTTATCACTGCTAGCATTTCTTTTTGATTGATGTGAAGGTGCTTTTCCTTTTGGGACCATTTGCCCTGAATGCACCTGCCAGTCATGTGCACCCCCCAGGCGTAATCTGAAGCGTCTGTTGTGATGACTTGATTTGCTTGAGGCTTGCAGAATGGGAGACCTGTGTTTGTTTGACATGCTTGGGTCCACCATAGAAATTCCTTTTGCAAACATGGAATTATTGGTATTATTGTTTCCAAACTGTGGCTGTGTTGAGACCATAGGTTTTTTAGGTACCATTGAAGTTTCCTCATATGCAACTTTGCACATGGGATTAAAAGAATGCAAGACGCCATGAAGCCCAGAGCCTGCAGGATTTTCCTTGCAGTAAGCCTGGTACAATTTGCTAGTATTTTGAAGTACTGAGTTAGTTGCCCCTGCTTTTCTGGCGTAAGATAGGCCACCTGGGTGTTTGTGTCCAAGTTGGCACCCAGGAAAGTTATTTTCTGAGATGGTGTTAGCCTGGATTTCTCTTTGTTGATTGTGTATCCCAGAGAATTCAGTAACCGTGTTGCATAAGCCAGATGTTCCAGAAGTATGTGATTGCTGTCCACTTGGATCAGGCAGTCGTCCAAATAAGGGTAAATTTGTATCCCTTGAAGTCTGCAGTAGGCAATTACTGATGCCAGGCATTTCGTGAATACTCTGGCAGTAGATAAGCCAAAGGGCAATGCAGAGAATTGATAGTGGATTGAACCTGCAAGAAATCTGAGGTATCTTCTGCAGCTTTGTCTGATTGGGACATACAGGTATGCCTCCTTGAGGTCCAATGTTACCAGCCAAAACTCCTTGCCCAGCATGGGAAGAAGCTGCTGTAATGTGAGCATCTTGAATTTTGGTGCAGTAAGAATGTGTTTAGGATGGATAAGTCCAAAATGGGTCTCCAGTCGGTTCCTTTCCTTGGTACCAGAAATAGCCTGGAATAAAAACCTTGACCTTGTTCATGAGTAGGTACCTCTTGAATAGCTTTCATGTCTATGAGCTTTCAAATTTGTAGTTGTGCCTCTGCCCTTTGATTGTGTGGCAGGTTTGGCATGCCTCTCATTTTTGGAAGGGTGTGAAAATGAAATCTGTAGCCTCTGCTTATAACGTCCAGGATACATTTGTCTGTTGTGACAATATGCCAATTTCTTGTAAATAATGCCAGCTTTCCTCCCAAGGGTGCTGCCAGCTGAGACTTGCTTGGCATGAAAAGGAGGAAGTCATTGGGTTTGTTTTCTGTATTGTTGTGCACTGTCTTCGCCACCTCTTGGTGCTGGAGTTTGCCATTGTCTGTCTCTATATGATCCCTGAGATTGTCCTCTGCCCCTTGTTCGCCTGTATCTACCTCTTTGGGGCTTGTCCGTGGCTGGAAAGGACCAGTTTTTAGAAGGCCAATTTCTGCTAAAACGAGGTGGTTGTACCTGTAGAAAAGCCTTGACAGTTTGCATAGATTTAGCTTTTTCTTCCATTTTCCGTAGTATCTCCTCAGCATTAGTACCAAATAGTACATCCTTTTGTAAAGGAGCATCTAGTAGTTTAGCTTTAACATGATCAGGCAAGCTTTGCTCCCTAAGCCAGGCATGTCTACGAATGACTGATCCTGTAACAGCAGCTCTACTTGAGGCCTCTAAGGCATCATAGCCACATTGTAAGGTGTGTTTACCCACATGTTCTGCACTATGCATCATATCCTGCAATTCCTTCAAATCTGGTTGTTCAGGTTGAGACATTTTATTTCTTAATTGTGATAACAGATACTGTTGATATTTAAGCATATGGAACTGACAATTTAAGGCCCTCATGGCTAGGGTGGCCGAGGTGTATACCTTTTTTCCCCACCTTTCTAAGGATCTAGATTCTCTTTTGGAAGGTAGTGGATTCTTGGCAGTAGAGGCCTTCATCCCCTTGGGGCCTTGAGAAATGGTTTCAGGGTCAGCATTATGGCTTTTGAAAAGAAATTGGTGAGAGTTAGGAACTCTGTAGTATCTATCAGGTTTGACAGGGGCAGGAGGCAGGGAATCTGGATTAAGACAATCCTCCGAGTAAACATCATCAAGTATGTCCAAAAACCAATGAGACTGGACACTGCTCGAAGACCAACTCCTTCTGTTTATTGAAATTAGATACACAAATGATGAGCGCTTTCGGGCCTCTGCCCTTCATCAGATAAAGCATCTCCCAAGAACCAACATTTTAAAACAAGCACAACCGATAAAAATCAGTAAAATCAGTAAATTTTTACTGATTTTTATTGGTTGTGCTTGTTTTAAAATGTTGGTTCTTGGGAGATGCTTTATCTGATGAAGGGCAGAGGCCCGAAAGCGCTCATCATTTGTGTATCTAATTTCAATAAACAGAAGGAGTTGGTCTTCGAGCAGTGTCCAGTCTCATTGGTTTTTGGATTTTCACTTTGGTTTATTTGACTGGACTTTGGTGAGGCACAGAACATTGTTTTGTTATCATCAAGTATGTCTAAGACAGGAGGAATAGCCAGAGGTCTGTGTTGAGGTAACAAAAGAAATTCCCTAAGCCTTTTCTTGGAATCAGAAAAGTCTTGGCCTTCCCAATGGAAGTGTTCCCTCAAAGTGTGCAAGGTTTCCCCAAAAGAAAAATCCTCTGGGGGAGATACAGAAGGAACGGATTGTTCTGCATCAGAATCTTCATAAGGGGAGTACGAGTGTTCCTCTACATCAGAATGTTCTGAGAAAATGGAACCCTGTTCAGAAGAGGGAGAATCTTCCTCCACTCTAGGTCTCTTGTCTGGAGGGGGTTGGGAACCCCTGATAAGAGTAATTAAATCCTCAGCCATTTTAAGCATCTGCTTTTTAGGCATGGGGCCTCGAGATGGGCCCTGTGCAACAGGCCTCTTGGGATGCATGGCTGATTTGGACTTAGTAAAGGCCTTAATGGAAAAGGAAGATGAGGGTCTAAAGACACCCTGGGTGGAAGTGGACCTGTCCACATTAGGAGGCTCAACACTCACAGTGGCTTCGGTGGTTGTAGTTTGAGTAAGGGCCGAGATACCTGCGGTCTCGGTTACAGAAGACACCGCCAAGGTAGTGTCGTCGGTAGTTAGGGACTGCATAGGCGTCTCGCGGAGAATCGGACCACGTGCAGCCGGTTTTGGCGTGGTGTTGGTGGAGACCGCGGACCTCGCGTGTCGGACCTTGTCCTTGTGGTTTTTGGACAAAACGGTAGTCGGAGTCTCCGACGACATTTTATAATCAAAGGCTATACCAAAATAGTGTTGGGCGAACTCCGCCCGATGCTTAATAGTGCGTTTATTGAAAGTAGCGCAAAAGCGGCAGCCCGAGACGTCGTGGTCTGGGCCTAAACAAGGTATGCAGAGGGAATGGAAATCCTTATGCGGTATTTGCTTCCCACAAGAAATACAATTGTTAACTTTGTCTGACATCGGTCTGAGGCAAGAAAAGTTTCCCCAACGGGGTACTTAGCTTTAATGAAGACTTCGGTTTCCAATTTTTTGTAAATTCAGGAGCTGGCCGACCGGCACTTGTGAACTTCTTCTGCTTCGGGCACCGCGTGGCAAAAAAGACTGGAGAATATGGCGTCGGCTGTGTCTTATATACCCCTGTCGCACTGACGTCAAGAAAGAAGCGACGACAACCGACGCCAGACCAAGACTTTGGAATTCGGCCGACCGAGGACCCGCCTGACGGCAGAGAACCCATATGTGATTACAGCAGCTGTATGCACGATGAACATCTACAAACATGTACATGTATAAATGGCACAGACAACACAGTAATATGACTAATATCTGACTTCTGTACATATTATGTTAGGGACAACTATAAACATGTACATGTATAAATGGCACAGGCAACACAGTAATATGACTAATATCTGACTTCTGTACATATAATGCTAGGGACAACTATAAACATGTACATGTATAAATGGCACAGACAACACAGTAATATGACTAATATCTGACTTCTGGACATATTATGTTAGGGACAACTATAAACATGTATAAATGGCACAGACAACACAGTAATATGACTAATATCTGACTTCTGTACATATTATGTTAGGGACAACTATGAACATGTACATGTATAAATGGCACAGGCAACACAGTAATATGACTAATATCTGACTTCTGTACATATAATGCTAGGGACAACTATAAACATGCACATGTATAAATGGCACAGACAACACAGTAATATGACTAATATCTGACTTCTGGACATATTATGTTACGGACAACTATAAACATGTACATGTATAACTGGCACAGACAACACAGTAATATGACTAATATCCGACTTCTGTACATATTATGTTAGGGACAACTATAAACATGTACATGTATAAATGGCACTGACAACACAGTAATATCACTAATATCTGACGTCTGTACATATTATGCTGGGGACAACTATAAACATGTACATGTAGAAATGGCACTGACAACACAGTAATATGACTAATATCTGACGTCTGTATATATTATGCTGGGGACAACTATAAACATGTACATGTAGAAATGGCACAGACAACACAGTAATATGACTAATATCTGACGTCTGTACATATTATGCTGGGGACAACTATAAACATGTACATGTATAAATGGCACAGACAACACAGTAATATGACTAATATCTGACGTCTGTACATATTATGCTGGGGACAACTATAAACATGTACATGTATAAATGGCACAGACAACACAGTAATATGACTAATATCTCACTTCTGTACATATTATGTTAGGGACAACTATAAACATGTACATGTATAAATGGCACAGACAGCACAGTAATATGACTAATATCTGACTTCTGTACATATTATGTTAGGGACAACTATAAACATGTACATGTATAAATGGCACAGACAACACAGTAATATGACTAATATCTGACTTCTGTACATATGCTAGGGACAACTATAAACATGTACATGTATAAATGGCACAGACAACACAGTAATATGACTAATATTTGACTTCTGTACATATTATGTTAGGGACAACTATAAACATGCACATGTATAAATGGCACAGACAACACAGTAATATGACTAATATCTGACTTCTGTACATGTTATGTTAGGGACAACTATAAACATGCACATGTATAAATGGCACAGGCAACACAGTAATATGACTAATATCTGATTTCTGTACATATTATGTTAGGGACAACTATAAACAAGTACATGTATAAATGGCACAGACAACACAGTAATATGACTAATATCTCACTTCTGTACATATTATGCTGGGGACAACTATAAACATGTACATGTATAAATGGCACAGACAACACAGTAATATGACTAATATCTGACTTCTGGACATATGTTAGGGACAACTATAAACATGTACATGTATAAATGGCACAGACAACACAGTAATATGACTAATATCTGACTTCTGGACATATTATGCTAGGGACAACTATAAACATGTACATGTATAAATGGCACATACAACACAGTAATATGACTAATATCTGACTTCTGTACATATTATGTTAGTGACAACTATTAACATGTACATGTATAAATGGCACTGACAACACAGTAATATGACTAATATCTGACTTCTGTACATATTATGTTAGGGACAACTATAAACATGTACATGTATAAATGGCACAGACAACACAGTAATATGACTAATATCTGACTTCTGTACATATTATGCTGGGGACAACTATAAACGTGTACATGTATAAATGGCACAGACAACACAGTAATATGGCTAATATCTGACTTCTGTACATATTATGTTAGGGACAACTATAAACATGCACATGTATAAATGGCACAGACAACACAGTAATATGACTAATATCTGACTTCTGTACATATTATTTTAGGGACAACTATAAACATGTACATGTATAAATGGCACAAACAACACAGTAATATGACCAATATCTGACTTCTGTACATATTATGTTAGGGACAACTATAAACATGTACATGTATAAATGGCACAAACAACACAGTAATATGACTAATATCTGACTTCTGTACATATTATGTTAGGAACGACTATAAACATGTACATGTATAAATGACACAGACAACACAGTAATATGACTAATATCTGACTTCTGTACATATTATGTTAGGGACAACTATAAGCATGTACATGCATAAATGGCACAGACAACACAGTAGTATGACTAATATCTGACTTCTGTACATATTATGTTAGGGACAACTATAAACATGTACATGTATAAATGGCACAGACAACACAGTAATATGACTAATATCTGACTTCTGTACATATTATGTTAGGGACAACTATAAACATGTATAAATGACACAGACAACACAGTAATATGACTAATATCTGACTTCTGTACATATTGTGTTAGGGACAACTATAAACATGCATATGGATAAATGGCACTGACAACACCGTAATATGACTAATATCTGACTTCTGTACATATTATGTTAGGGACAACTATAAACATGTACATGTATAAATGACACAGACAACACAGTAATATGACTAATATCTGACTTCTGTACATATTATGTTAGGGACAACTATAAACATGTACATGTATAAATGACAGAGACAACACAGTAATATGACTAATATCTGACTTCTGTACATATGTTAGGGACAACTATAAACATGTACATGTATAAATGACAGAGACAACACAGTAATATGACTAATATCTGACTTCTGTACATATTATGTTAGGGACAACTATAAACATGTACATGTATAAATGACACAGACAACACAGTAATATGACCAATATCTGACTTCTGTACATATTATGTTAGGGACAACTATAAACATGTACATGTATAAATGGCACAGACAACACAGTAATACAACTAATATCTGACTTCTGTACATATTATGTTAGGGACAACTATAAACATGTATAAATGACACAGACAACACAGTAATATGACTAATATCTGACTTCTGTACATATTATGCTGGGGACAACTATAAACATGTACATGTATAAATGGCACAAACAACACAGTAATATGACTAATATCTGACCTGTACATATTATGTTAGGGACAACTATAAACATGCACATGTATAAATGACACAGACAACACAGTAATATGACTAATATCTGACTTCTGTACATATTATGTTAGGGACAACTATAAACATGCACATGTATAAATGGCACAGACAACACAGTAATATGACTAATATCTGACTTCTGTACATATTATGTTAGGGACAACTATAAACATGCACATGTATAAATGGCACAGGCAACACAGTAATATGCAGCAGTTGAACAGCAAATGCTATAGATACACAGACAAAGTAGGTTTGAATACCTCAGACCCCTATATACTGTTATGCAAACATAATGTAACTAGTTGCAAAATTGCTGTCAGCAATAAAAATGTCTCAATACATGTGCTAGGGTGATCACAACAAAATGGAAAGAGTTCACATATCTAGGTACATATTATAAGGGTGGTTGTGTGTTATTCATATAGAGCTATACCCATGTATACCTAGACAGAACAATGCATATGAACTACAAACATATACCAAAGTTCATGAGTACTGACCTGTGCATATGTATCTTAGAATCAGCTACGTTCAAAAAGGTTAGTTATTAAAGCTAGATAACAAAAGAGGTATCTAGAAACTGGTAAGTAAGTCTCTCTGTACGTTTATGAGCGCTGCTACTTTTTTACAGATTATAGTTGAATAAGAACCTTGGTCTTTTAAAAGTATACGTATCTTACTTTCATCAAACTGGGGATATAAATAAGTCAGTTAAACTGAGGAAAGCACAGTAATTACCATAAACAAAAAAGGAGAGAAACAGTAAAAATAATTCCTTTCTGTAAGCGAAATGTTTTCATTAACTGAACACATAGAAGCCTTTCTGCAAACCTAGCTGTGAACTTCAGTTAAAAGCTTGCTTCATTTTTCTGATAGCCTCTTTATCCTATTTGGGATCATGGATGAGCCAAAACCTGTCTGTACTCAATGAGCATAAAGAATACAGCTAATTCTGTACAGGACACCAGTCCATCACAGGATGCAGAGACAAACATACTCTTGGGTACATAGTACAGAATATTTACAGGCAATTTAGAGGATCACCACCACTACCTGCTTGTGTGACATCCTGTCTTTGACCTGGGCCAGAAATCAAGGAGTCTCAATCCCCACCACTGACACTGGTGAGAGACAGTCACTAAAAACAGGAATGGATTTACACAGTATTTTAACATGCACCTCTCTGCATCAGGCACAGTTTCCCCCAAGAGAATACAGGCAACATGCTCCTCACCTGGTACTGAACTCTCTGTTTCTCCAGATCCCAAACAAGACTCACTTTGGAGCACTGTGTCCATTTTCAAGTAGCTGACACATCCAAACCTGGGTATTTCATTTTCACACACACACACACACACACACACACACACACACACACACACACACACACACACACACACACACACACACACACACACACACACACACACACACACACACACACACACACACACACACACACACACACACACACACACACACACACACACACACTCCTGGGAAAGGCTGGCACAGATTTACTAGCTGTATCCCTTCTGCCCACACTATAAGGTAATTACACTGCCACCAATCACCAAATCTAAGGCTCTTACAAGGGTATCCAATTATACTGAGTAAAATCAATACTAATATACATTTTAGAGTGTAACCAAAGCAGCCAGGCTTTTCAGAGTGGCCAAGGCATCACTAAAATAAGCACAAGTACTCTCAAGACATTAAAATAATTCTCTAAAAGACCAGACACAATGAAAGGTATAAAATTATAAAATACTTCATAATAATAAAATAAAAAACATAAAAATATAAATATCTAAGTACAACAAACACCAGACTTTCAATCACAGGAGAAATAAAAGTAACAAAGTTGGACAGATGCAAACAGATACAGAAAACACTACTTAACTAATCTCATTGTATTTCTTGACTGTCTTAAGGATAACTGTTCCCTAGCTAACTTAATTAATACAGCAAGGCAAGATTAGATGCTGAGATGCTAACTTTCACAAGGCAAGGTGATGAGCTTCCAAACAACTGAACTGAACTCAACTAACTGACTGTGATAATTGACATAGATGTTTCATATCAGGTTCCCAAAAAAAAGAAAACAAACTGCTCTGAAAGTTTCATCTTCTCAGTGCTGGTTATAGAATGACATCACAGTTGATCACCTGATTCTGGTACAATACACATTCAGAGCTTTGCTAAGAGCTGTTGCAGTATTTGAAAGCTATACAACAATTTCACAAACTTCTACTCTTCCCTTCCAGAATTCTCTGTTTAAACAGATACATATTAATCAGTTATAATAACATTGTTAATACATTTTTAACACAAGCATCTGTACAAATCAGTGCGATAGTCAAATGACAGAAAGTTATTTACAAAACTCCAGCTAACTATGCTGGCATATGTTACCCATGCACTGCCCTACTCTCCCTGGCACAGATGGCAACACCCCACATCGTTAGAGCTTGCATTTGAGATACAGGTGGAAACTGGAACACCACCAAAAAGAATATCACTTTGTAATTCATCATTCACACTTAACACTCTGCTTATCTCTTGCATCCTCTATACTACTAATATATTCTCGGTAAATACTATACTATGTTCACTCTGTCTATAAAACAAATTTTCACTGCCACTAGACCTATACTTTATTCTAACATCTACTTGTGCTAAATTCATTAAGTTGTACTGTAACATGAACTGTATGTCTGCCGTTTTGAACAACTAAATTCACTAAGTTGTACTGTAGGATGTACTATATGTCTGATGTTTTGAACAATGTCCTTTTAGTGATGGATCTAACTTACTATTGATAATATTTTTGACATTTCTGAATTGTAAGTGACTTATTACTGTAATTGTGTCATGGAGCTTATCTCCCCGGGCCTCCAATGAAAATGGGCCTTTCGAAGCCCAGTGGACTTCCCTGGTCATCAAACTGAAATAAATAAATAAAGCACGTGGACACATAGAGGACATGCAGACTTCACATAGAAGGCATCCCAGCTGAGATTCAAAATGGAGGCTCAAGTGTTGTCAGGCATCAATGCTAACCTCTACACTATAATGTATAAAAGAAAGAAATAAGCTCATGGACTGGGATACCTTTATTGTGGACATCACTGGTTGTATAAAGTCAGACGTTTAGAGTTTCTTAAGAACAGTAGTGATCTTTACGGACTTATAAAGGCTACCTTTTACTGTTAACCTGTGTTTCTTAAATGCAGTAGATATACATCTGTTCTGTAATAAATACAGACATTAAAGCATAAAACAAATGCTTAAATAAAATACTTAAACGCAATTTCAAAAATAAGCAACTACCACACATTTGCACTTTCAACTGATCATGTCAGTGCTGAGTTTTATGTTATGGAGACCGTATATAATTTTAAATTAGGATTGTAAAAGATGCTAAAACATTTTTACTAAAATTAAAATCAAAGTACAATAGAAGATGTATGGATTTCCAGGAATGTTTACAGTGCTTGGACTGAGAAGTACAGTAGAGCAAAGCCTTTCACTGAGCTGGTACACCATGCTTCAGTGAGGATCTAGGATTCTACAAGGAGACCTCATGAATAATTAATTAGCAATTTCAGCATGCTAGGCTGTGCTACAAGGCTGTTCAGTGAAGTGACTTACTTAGTGAGCCAGCACCTCCCACAATGTGATGCTGTGATGACTTCACTTTGGGGGAACACCTTCAGGAGATCTCTTATGAGATGCAATATTAGCACTAGTTGCGCATTGGCATCTGCAGCACCATTACATGCCTAGTGTAATCCTAGGACATTAACAAAATCTGTCACACCTGACGGCTTAAAGATCAAGGCTAATGAGCAGGGGATTACTCATTGGGCAGCTTTGCACTATAATTTTGGTTTTGTGCATGTTGCGCATGCGCACTAGGGGTTAGTGAATATAATCATGCTTATGTTCTTTAACCTCCACACTCATCTGTTTCTGAATCTCACTTTACAGACTTAGCATACACTTAGCCACAGCCAACACTTGCAGCGAATAATGAGTGCTGCTAAAGCAGCCCCCCCCTTACCATTTTACCGTGTAAATGTCTTACTTCTAGTGAGAAGCTCTGCTCATATACTTTAAAGTTCTCAAAAGGAACATAGCAGACCCCTCCATTGCTAAAAGCAGATGATAGTCCTGCTATATATTATCATTAACAATTTATTTAAATACAGACCTTATGAGTTAGCAATCCACAGCAATTAAAGATATACAATTTAATAAGAAAAATTAAGCAGATGAATAATACATAGGTAACCTTGTTTTTTAATCTCATATCGAACATATTACACAAAACTGATATTCCTCGCTTCCTTTAACTTCTCTAATGAAAGCAAAAAAAAGCCTTAATTTCTTAAAAAAATTGATCTGCACAGAAATTATGTCAGACAAATATATACTGTATATTAGGCAAAACAAATGTATTTACAGGACCTTGTGCATATTAAATTAATAAAAATTCTGAAAGTACAAAAATAAAAAAAGCCTATTATCTTAGTGCATGAATATATTACATTCAGGATTTAAATGTAGGTAGAATCCAATTTTTGAAGGCAAATTTCACAAGCATGATTATACAGATTCGAATGTATCCTCTCAAAAACACTTCAGATTGTAAACATTTACTAATTCCTTTTCCAACACCTGTTTTGTCCTATTCAGGGTCTTGAGACAGTGACAGCCTACCTGGTACACAAAGGGTATAAGATATGGAACCACTCCTACATATGAAGCCTGTCCACACACACACACACACACACAATGCACAGGCACAAATACACATGCAAATGCCTCTCACACTCACACCTGTGGGCAGTTTGGATGATTACAATTTCAGCCAAACACCATTCTCTCCCTAAGACTTATTGTAGACTTACCTATATAAACCTGCCACACAATTTATGCAATTTGCAAAGTATAACAGGCACGTAATGATCCCCTGCCTGCATGTTTTCATTGATGAAACCGCCTGCAGCTTATTCGTATAAGAGAGGTGCATACTTAAATTATCAGCACTTTTAAAAGTAACAGATATTGCAGTAAGAGTCTGCAGATGAAATGTATAGAGTTACATCACTGATATAAAGGAATTTATAAGCTGCATTAGAACTTGTTTAGCTTTGGACAGTGTCAGAATATCATAGGCCAGGAATTCTTGGAGAAAAAAACATTTTCTGAGAATGTTCTTTCAGAATAAGAAAAGGCTCACTGTAGAAACGTATTCAAACAGAGAATCAGTATTTAGAAGGGTACCTTTTGTCAGTAGGAGTAGAAGAGAAACGTTTACATTAACACGAAGAAGAAATTAAAAAGTAAAACTAATGGAGGGGTAAGCTCCATTTTAATGGAGAACTTAGGAAGAAAAAGAAACGACTAGGAAGAGCTACCGTTATTCACCAGGACAAGTATTAATTTAGAAATTAAACACACACGTAAAGGAACCTGCTGCTAAGAAAACAAGAATGTATTTATTTATGTATTTATTATTTGATAACTGGCTGGCTGGACTGCACTGTTGACCATTTTCAGTCATGACCTGTGTGTTCCATGGGACAAACGAGACATTAGGGACTGAATAAAGAGGGATAAAAGACAAATAAGTGAAGTTATCAGGAAATTTGAAATAAGAGAGATGGCAAAACTATAAGTACTTGAATTCTGAAGATTCACATGCAACAAATACTGTACAAAGTATACTAAAGTAACTCAACAGTAACGCCTGTGTTACAAGCACCGAGTCCTTTTTTAACTTTTAGTTGCATAACGTGCAGTGTTAATTTTATGGTGGACTTGGATGGAATTTTGTTTTTTAATTAGAAAGCATTTATTTATTGATTTATTAACTAGTTGACTGTATACAGGTTTCTGTTTTGTATTTTCCCAGCACCCATTTGGCTGTACTCACCTGTCACAATGAAAACTGTTATTTTTTTTTCTTTTTTTTTAGCTGTCAAATACCAGCATGACTATGGAGCGACTTTTGCCTGGAACTGTTTGCTTTGGTATTTTTATACCCCAAGCTGATTCCAAAGAATTTTTCCTCAGGTATTGCAAATGTTGGAGGTGTGGTAGGGAAGAAAGAGGTTACTGGGAGCAGATGTTTTGGGAATATAATGAGTTGGCAGACTTTAAAAATTCCCTGCAGAGTACTGTGTCAGAAACATTGGTATAACTAAGGAAAATATTTTTTGAGCTGGGATGCAGAATCAGAGTTGCCTAGACATAGTATGGACTTGCTGAGTTTAATTCTGGTGGCTGCCAAAAAAACATTACAAGAAAATGGAAATCAAAGTCTAAACCAACTCTACTGGAAGTAGTGAATATAGCAATATAAATAAAAGAAGTGGAAGTGGAATCATTAGAAAAGGGTAGGAGCAAATTACACAGAAAAATGGGGATTTTGAGAACAATATATGCAGAATGTTTTGGAGGAGGAATGAAGACTAAGGGAAGGCAGGAACTGAATGACCTATGTAATGTCTGATTGAGAATGACAGTATAGATTATATGTGATGTACAATGCTTGCAAATAAAAACATGTCCATATGGTTTGTTTTCATTTATATAAGTGACAAAT